>NC_139840.1:13515982-13748482 GCF_963691815.1 Echiichthys vipera
TCAAGTGTATCAGATCAAATTCAGATTACATGACGATTTAATTATTTGGATCCTTATTTTCCTAAATAATAGTAATAATAATAATAATAATAACAACAACAACAATAATATCCGACGCCTGCGCTATATGAAATACGTGATGTTGCCGGCGACAAAAAAAAACAATACATAAGATGATTTTTAAATGACTTTTTTCTGCTTTAAAACAAATTAGTTAACAAATACACTTTTTTTCAACGTAAAAATATTAAAGGCTTGGCCAACTTAGACGCCCTTTGTCTTTTCTATTTGACCCAGAGCAGTGAGGGAAGTTCAGTGCATTTTCAGGAATGTAGCGGAACGCTTCAGGAAAAAGCAGAGTAAAGCCTCATACAGGCTGAAACATTTGTGGTCCCCAAATGTCTTCGTGTTAAGGAGCCCCAAACAGACACGGGACCCCTGTTTAATGAGATTTGAGCCTGATTAACATCTGGTTAGAGTTGTTGCTGTTTGTTTTTGTAAGAAATAACAACTACAACTGTCTGTACTGCAGGTGGGGACATAACAGTAACAGCAAAAAACATTTTTTATTATTTTTTATTCTACTGTGAAGGGAAATGAAAGTGAAATTAAGTTTTTGTAACTGTTTTGCTGTGGGACCCCTTTGGGACAGGATGAGGACCCCCGGGCCCCCATGTAGGAAATCATAGGCTCATTGTTAATTACAGTATCAGTTCATTGTCGGTGCCAATAGTTACATAATCCTCTCTTTTAACCATTTCTGCATCAGCTATATATCTATTATGGAAAACTTGTCCAATTGTATTAATTAAAATGTTAAGGGAACTAGTGGTGTGTGTGTGTGTGTGTGTGTGTGTGTGTGTGTGTGTGTGTGTGTGTGTGTGTGTGTGTGTGTGTGTGTGCGTGTGCGTGTGCGTGTGCGTGTGTGTGTGTGTGTGTGTGTGTGTGTGTGTGTGTCCTATGTCCTGTTATATTGTTGATGGTGCTCTGGCGGCCGACATCCTCCTCATTGACCCCCGTCTCCCTCTCTGCCTTTTCCGTCTCATGAAAAACGATTCCAGCTCTCTGATTGAATTTTATTCCTTCCTGACCTGGTCTATTCTGTGAGGGCGCCATCAATCTTTTGACTAACACGACGTTTGTTTATTAGGCCTATACTTCGGAACGTATCTAATGACTTTTATGAGCCTGATTATATTGGTGCAATCGGGGAGCTGGGAGAGACATAAGAGCAGCATTTCATTGTGGTTACACTGAACAATTCTCCTTTTTTGTTCTTTCGTTGTTCGTCATGCCAGTAAGCCCTGCATAGTCTGAAATATGCACATGGCCTGCAGCTCCTCTCGAGATATTTTGTTTTGATGTCTATTGTTGGCCGGTAGAGGCCTGGAGATATCAAAAGGGATATGAGGAATGAGCCCATCTAACCCACTTTCCACTCTGCAGAACAGTGTTTCAGAATCACACTTTACATATGTAGTTTGACATGCTACTTGGTCTGGAGTGGGCTCTGACCTGGCGTCTGTGACAGTGTTGGCACTCTGTGTCTGTTAGAAAATACACTTTAGCAAAACGCATCTGAATTGTTCTCAAAAAGTCAGTAAAATAGTATTAATATAAATTCAAGTGGCTCCTTTTGGAATTTGCATGTTCGGATTATTGTTGTGTAGCAGGCTTTATATTATTATCATTAGTAGTAGTAGTAGTAGTAGTAGTAGTAGTAGTAGTAGTAGTAGTAGTAGTAGAAGTATTAATACCCGATGCTATTATTCTGAATGCTATACTCTGAATTTACTCTTGAGTAGTAATAACGGCTATAGACTTGAGATTTATCATTAAAAATATCATAAGTAGTAAAATCATTATTATGGTTATTATTATTAGTAGTAGTAGTATTATTATTATCATTATTATTAGTAGTAATATAATTAACGTTGTCTTTGTATGGAGTATAACCATGCGCAATTGTGCACGTTACGCATCAGTATACCCAAGCAAAAAATATTTAAATATTTTTTCTACATGCTGTATGTATTAATGGCATTAATAATAAACATCCCTATGTGCTTAACAAATATTTTACATTTATGAAATAAAAAAAAAACTGGAAAACACATTATAAAATAAAAAGTAAAAAGCTGCCTTTGGCTGAAGATAAACGATCATAAACGTGTTTTGCATTTAATTTATACAATTTCCATCAATATATGAAGTGATACAAAATAAACGCCCATTTTAAAGTAATTGATGAGTTTCCATTGAACATTTAAATAGACTGATTCTCATTCAGTAATGTCAACGAGAAACAGTTTTTTGTTGTTTTATTTTAATTGAATTGCCAACTAAAATTAGAATAAAACATAAATCTGACATTTTGAGTACATAAGCCAATTTAATAAATACTCAATTTTGCAATAAATGTCCACACACTGAAAGACTGGGCCACGTCTGATAAAACGTGATGATGGTAGATGTCTCCATTCACGTCACCGTCATGTCAGACTGGTGGGGATTCAAACATCAAAACTGAAGGGACAACGGGACTATCTTTGGCATGTGTGGTATGATATGAAGTAAGCATTGGTATGCGCCAGTAAACACACAACGCAATCCAAAACAAAGTTGTGCTGTGTGCAGGCTGGTTCCCAGGTCTAGGCCTCAGGTCAACATCATCTCAATAATCGCGTATAAAGCCTTGAGCATTTCTAATATGACAACACAAGTATAAACAATAAATGAGATATAAATGTTTTTTGTTTTGTTTTTTAAAAACTTACAAATAAACATATCCTAAACAGGCGTTTTCTCTTGGGACGTGCGGAAAAACAAATTGCTTTTTGCCTCAATATTGTTTTCATTTTCTTCTTCTTCAAGAATTTCCCCTGCGAAGACGAGTAACAAAATATATGTTTCTAGGAAAATATTACGAGTAAATTATAGTTGTTTTGTGGTGAAAGTGAAAATATTTGAGTTCTGAATCTGTGCAGCAGAATACCGTCCAAACATACTGAGATGAACGCACACCATTAAAGAAATAAGAGCTAAATCCCAGAGGGTCAGATCAGATTATTAACGAGGCCTAGTTACCTCGCTCACAAAACTAACACGAGCCAGACTCAGTGTAAAAATATCACGAGTCTGTATCCAAGTCTGTAAGAAACGAGGCGTAACTTTTAACTCACATAAAATGACAATTTATTAAACAAACAAAAAAATCCTTCAGAATACTTTTCAACAAATGAAGAATCTTTGAAATAGTATGCGGAGATATACACGTTCCTTTCCCTTACTTTTATAATGGAACAATTGTTTGGACAATTAAGGCAGTTCAATTTAGAAACACTTTTTTTGGTGTTTGGTCCATAATATCCGGCTACATTTCTTTTTAGAAATAAATTACTATATGCAATTTACACGTCCATGAAAAACTGACATATCCTTAACATATCACATAAAGCCACAAAAGCAAAGATAGACTTACGTGTTATTTGCAGTAACACTGTTCTTTAGAAAAAAAAAAACAAGATCGAGTCTTTTCTGGAGGGGTTTTTGTTTGTTCTCTGTCTCATATTAGTCCATATGGTGTGGGCAGGTGAGAGTGGGGAAAACGTTGAATTTTACTAGTTGAAACACCGTGACAAAAATATTGAGCGTTTTTTTTTATTTTGTTGATGGGGTTTTGTTTTTTGGTCAGAACTTGCTGCAGTCATATACGAAAGCTCCCGAAGTGCGATAGATGGGTTGGCTCGGTGGGAATGACATCTGACAGCTGTTATTCCCATTCACCGGCGAATTATTCAAGCCAATTCTTTGGGATTCAAACATCTCTCGGACTGAATGGAAGTTCTGCTGCTGTGCTGGGTACGCTGCGCCCAGGTGGCCCAGGTCTCCGGCCTGGTTGAGGTACCATGAGGTCAACCTCCCTTGGTGGGGATGGTGGCCCTCCTGCCCAGAGTTCAGATTACCGTGGGTCATGGAGGATGAGGTGGTCGTGACAGAGTAATCTGGCAACGTTTCGTCCACGGTGGTGCTCGGGGCCAAGTGGCTAGATCTGTCCCCGGCGTACAAGCTCATAGCTTGCATGTTACAATGATAGGTTGCGTTGGAGGTAGTGGAGATGGAGTTTTGGTTACAGGGCGAACTGTAGACAGATGTCTGATTTGGAGAATAGTTTAAGGACAAAGACGGTGTTATACCTGTCCTGGTGGAGGCGGTGAGGCTGGGGGGGAGCTCAGTGGGCCCTTGTGGAGACCCCCGGAGGGAGGTCATGATGTTGTCTACGCTGAAGCCCTGCGTCGAGGCCTGGCCGTGGTGCTGCTGGTGGTGCTCGGAGCTGTCCATGCCGGACATGGACCTGTTGGAGGGGATGCTGTGAGGGCTCCCGCTCGACATGCTGCTGCTGCTGTCCGGGCTCTCGATTTTGGGCACGGTGCTCAGAGAGGGCGAGTCAGCCTGCGGCGGCGTGACCGTCCCGTTCTCAGTCTTAATATCCTGGATCCTCACAGGCTTGGAGCCCTGCACCGGCTGCTCCTGCTCCCGGCCTTGCCTCAGCGGCACGTCCTTCTGCAGACGGTCTTCTTTCTCTTTCATGACGTCCTTCTTTTTGAACCGTCGTCTCCTTCTCAAGAAGCTCCCGTTTTCAAACATGTTGTAAGAGTCCGGGTCCAGGGTCCAGTAGCTGCCTTTGCCGGGCTTTTTATCATCACGGGGCACCTTGACAAAACACTCATTCAGTGACAGATTGTGCCTGATGCTATTCTGCCAGCCCTGCTTGTTGTCTCGGTAAAATGGAAACCTCTCCATGATAAACTGGTAAATCCCATTCAGGGTCACCTTCTTGTCAGGCGAGTTTTGGATAGCCATAGTGATGAGCGCAATGTAACTATAGGGAGGTTTGACCATATCCTTGGGCTGAGGTTGGGGGGTGTACGGTCCATACGCCCGGGCCATGCTGGCAGGGTATTGGTCATGAGCCGCATGAGAGTACATGTTCATAGGTGCTGGCATCCCCGTGTATCCTCCACCGGCAGCGGCCCGGTAGTAGCTCGGGTCGCTGCTGATGTACGGCACGACACCCAGCGAGTTGGGACTGGAGACGGAGTAGCGAGCCTGCATGTCTTCACTTTGATCCGGCGAAAATAAAGCTCCAAAATACGCAGACGGAGAGTTCCACGTCTCCCTCCTCTGAATGCTGAGGCGCTCAAATCACAGTTCCTCACTGCTCACTTAAAAAAGAAAAAGTCTTAAGAACAGTGCAGCGTGCTGGACCTCAGGCGTGTTTAAGCCGTCCCCATCTCCGTGCCTCTATGAAACGCACATTGAAAAAGTTCTGAACTTTGGACATCCGTCACCACACAGGACTTTTTGCGCAGTTAAATTCTTTCCTCCTTTTTGCTGCCAGTGGAGCTCCTCCCCGAAGAGCGCACGAGTCGTCCAATGGGAGGTGAGGCCGTGCAAGAGAGAGCAAGAAAAGCTCCTGGCCACACTCAGGGCTTTTGGAAAAGTGAGAGGAGGTGTCGGTAACTCCCAGCCCACTCCAGCCAAGACTCCAGACGTGACAGAGCAACTCACATTTATGCAATCAGATCATAGAGTGGGTATTTACCCACATTCTGCTATAAAAAATAAAATAAATCAGACATTTAAAAATGAGAAAACATTCGAGTTGTCTTTCAAATTTGAATATTAGATCTGGATATAATGGTGTTAAATTACTTCTGGTATTGTTCTAAAAAAATCCCAATTTGCAAGACATGGAGTGAACGTATCAGGTTCTCTTTTGTTGCTGTCCCTCCTAATATGGAGTGAATAATTATTAGAAAAGATAGTAACACCAAAAACAACAACAAATGGTGTCGTTAACGTCTAGTTTCCACGTCTTTAAAAGTGCGTTTTATTAGTCAAAAGACTCAACAGTAGCAGCAGATCAGTGAGAGATCAAAGCAGGGCAGAGCCTATGGTTGGCAGTGGGTGGTTAAGTGAGATCTCATTACAACGGGAATTTAAAACACAGTTTGGGCTGCGAGATGCCAGAGGTGTGAGAGTTTATTCAAGAAAGGGATTTAAAAGGCCCGAGAACCAAATGGCACGAGCATGTCACCTCGCACGAGGGGGCTTTTCATTAAAATGCTTGAATATCGGTTTTGTCTGGGCTGTTGCGGCCTGCGTAGCCGAATAAACAAAATATGAATGATTTCTTTATTCTTTACACAAGCCATTTGTTTTTTTTTAAATAATACTTTTTTTTTTTTTTTTAAAGTCCCCGGAGAGTTTCCAAAGTGTTCTGTAGTTTGTTCGTTTTCTGCCATGTAATTAATGTTAAAGCTGAGGTTTGAAAGAAAATATTTGGACCAAAGATAGACAAAGGTTGAATAAGCCGACAAAGAAGGCCTCTGCATCACCTGCTGTCAAAGGCGACTGTGCATGAAATTGTTAATGGTCACTGTGAGCCAATGTTACAGTCTTCATATCAATGTAATCCTCTGCAGGTCGTCTTAATTAAATGTCCGTGCAGTGGCCTGGTGCTCAGCCGGTTTCTCCTTACATGGACCCGGGCATGAACTTTTTCCACCGCCTCGAGCTGTTTACACAATTCACGATGGGCTTTTTTTTTCACTGAATACCACGGCCTGCCCACCCAGTCCTCCTTAACTCTTTATTATTTAAGGTATCCACGACTGAAGCGCAGTGAAAAACCTGAATGGATGTCAAAAATAAACATCAGGCTCGAAATGTTACGTTTGTTGCCAATTACAATAGGCCTATGATTATTAAAATATGTTGTGGTTTTATGATGACGGAGACACGTTTCAATAGTCTATCATTTGTTCTATAATTTAATTAAATCTAATGTGTTTTTGTTGCTTTGTTTTTTTATAAGCTGCCTTAATTTCCCTTCGCTGCAAAGTGATTATTTTCCTGAAAACAAAAATGATTTTTATATTATTAGCATATATAATAAATTAAAAGTAAAATAATTATGTTATGATACTAAATACAATTTAAATACTGATGTTCACATTAAAATAACGTCATTGGAAATAAAACTAAACTCACAATGCTGAAGTTTCTAAAAGAGAGATAACGAGAGAGAGAGAGAGAGAGAGAGAGAGAGAGAGAGAGAGAGAGAGAGAGAGAGAGAGGGGGAGAGAGAGAGAGAGAGAGAGGGAGAGAGAGAGAGAGAGAGAGAGAGAGAGAGAGAGAGAGATGGAGAGAGAGGGAGAGGGAGAGAGAGTGAAAGGTTCATCATAACTATTATTTTGGCTCCCTCTAGTGTTCAGTAAATACCATAACTCGTTAATTGCTTTCTTTAATTATTCTACCTTGATTTGTAAAACTTAATTGGAATAATTACTTTCCTAGGATTTGTCCTTAATGGACCCATTTCATAAGTGAATAGTCCAACCTACAGGAGATAAATTATTATTTCTCTTTTCTCTCATATGATTTATCTGACACATAGCTCACTAAACTAGACCCATCTGATGTCATTGATGTTGACCTACATCATACATGCTATAAAGACTATATATTTTACTTAGTATTTCTGTGTGTGTGTGTGCGTGTGCGTGTGTGTGTGTGTGTGTGTGTGTGCGTGTGCGTGCGTGTGTGTGTGTGTGTGTGTGTGCGTGTGTGTGTGCGTGCGTGTGTGTGTGTGTGTGTGTATGTGTGTGTTAGTTCTAGGAGCCTCTAGCAAGCACAACCAAATACTTTGATCAGCAAGTCACTTCTGCCACCTTACGGTTTGTTTAAGTACTACAGTCTGAAATCAGTGTTACAATGCAGTCAGTCGGACAGGACACAGGCGACCATTAACGAAGGAGGCACTGTCACTACAGGATAAGACAAAGCCATGACCTTAAATTAATATTCACATCACTATAGATATTATCATAGTTACTGGAAGTGTGTCTGTCTCTGTCTTTGTCTCTCTCTGTCCATATGTCCGTCTTTTCTCTCTTTCTCTCTCCTTTTCTTCCTTCCCAACCGGTGCAGACAGATGTCCGTCCTCCACAGAGCTGGTTCTGTCTGACGTTCCTGTCTGTTTTCGTTGCCACCGTACTCTACGGGGGAATTGTTGGGTCTATGTAAATCATAAATATGTCATAGAGTGTGGTCTATACCTAGTCTGTAAAGTGTCCTGAGATAACTGTTGTTATGATTTGGAACTATACATAAAATTGAATTGAATTGAATTAAATATCTAGAGGTGCTACTCAGAAGAGTACAAATTCAGTACACACCTCAGTCCTCCATTTGACAGTATAAACAGATAACATGATTCACGCAGAGTACCCTGTAATCTGAAGTCCACCAAATTAGGAGGAAAGGTCACAAGGTCAAAGGGCGTTACCCAGGTTCATAGACCCACAATGCATTAGCATTGTAAGAGGTTCTGTTGCAGGCTTTTATGTTTAAAAAAAAAACTGGGCCCTTCTTGTTTTTTTAGTAGCTCCAGCCCTTTTATGATTCCTGTTTTTACTACACATTTCTGCAAGTCAATTCAATTTTATTTATAGTGCCAAATCATAACAAAAGTTATCTCAGGACACTTTACAGAGTAGGCATAGACCCAACAATCCCCCCATAGAGTACGGTGGCAACGAAAACCTTCCCTATGCACAGTCATTGTGTGCAGAATTTGTATGACACTCTGTATGTGCGCTACACAGAAGACGTTTAAAATGTATATATAAATAACATATTCTAATTGGAAAGACAAATATTATACATCTATGTAATAGTGAAAACAGCTAAATACCAGCTCCGACATTAAGTTCAAATGCCCCCAGACCCCAACCCGGCCCTGTCCAGCTCAGGGTCTCTGGAACATTCTTTTTAGGAAACTTAAATGAAATTGGTCAATTGTACCAAACAGGCCATGTACTGCACATGCCTTCACTTATTTACAACTGCAAACTTCTTTCACCTTCATCATCTGCCTCCACTCCCTGAGTGCAAAGCAGCAATGACAGATTTTACTTATACTCCAAACATCATATTAATCTAATTTGGCCTGACTTGCACATTTTTCTTGATGCTTTTTTATCCATTTCTATGCTCTTCAATTAATAAAGCCATCAGCTGGCTCCATCCTAAGGGGGTACATCCGTTGAGAGCAATGAGAGCATGTATTCTTAATGGGATACTGTGTGGGACATAGACTAATGCCATATCAAAGTCCAACAGTTAGAAATGCGGCCTTGTGGGTCCCCTCTAGAACATGTCATTTGTTTCTTCTGACACAAATAAAAATCTTGTTGTTCTGTACAAAGGAAGAGGATACAAACTGGAGCCAACCCCACAACTAACCCATCTTCTTAAGTCAGCAGCACTGTTTTCTGATTTTGAGCTCTCGGATAGAATAATTACGGAGTTCAGGTGTTTATAAAGATACACTAGACCGCATCTTTCTATATTATGACTGTACTTCCATCTGTATGATGCAATTTCAAAGTTTCAATTGTTTTGGACATCATCATCGTCAGTGCTTGAATTCATTTAAAATTTGTTCTGTATGGTTGTGCATCAGCGTTGAACGACAATGATCTGGGATTAAATCCTAGCAGGGTGGATAAAGAACACATAAAAAGTCAGTAGTACAAAGCAAATAAAGTTTAATAGTATAGATTAACTAAAAACATTCACTGCCAAATATAAAGAAATAGTCTAATTTAAGACATTTTTAGTCTTTTTAAGGAGCAGCAGCAATTCTGCCCAAGGAGTTACTAAGTCACTGAAAAGATGTTTTAAATGGTTTCTGTGTTTAAATGACCTGTTTTCAGTGGCTCAAGCTCCAACATGTGTGTGCTGATGATTGTTGTTCTTTGTTCCAGCCGTTGACAGAGGAATACCACAGAAATGTTAATGTGACTAAAGGATATATTTGATTCAATGTTTGATTTATGTAACATCTGCCATGTTTTTCCATCAAAATACCATTTAAGAAATATGAAACGCAAAAAGTGCTAAAAGCTCTGAACGTAGTAGTCAGTGTAACAATGTTGCAATTAAAATGAATTAATTTGTAGTCTTACATTTTTGCTTATTCAAGCTATAAACCTAAAATGTATGAATAATCCTCTTTAGCAGCATGAACAGCAGAGACATGAATGAGTTTTGAGTCTTTTAATGTAACAACTGCCTCCACTCAAACATTCTAATCTGTGTAGCTTTGTCCAACAGTCTCCATTGTCAACCCTGACATTATTTGTTCCTGTATACTGTATCTATGTCAAAGTAATATAAACATGTAACTATAATAATGCACCAATTTCAGACCTGGACTCATCATACAATTATCATATCTGGGGCTTAAATTAGAGCATAGACCGATGTGCATATGAAGTTTGGTGTGCGTCAGACATCAAACACAATTACATAACCTACATAAAAAAATATATGAGCTATCTGTTTTCAATATTCTAAGCCGACTATACAAATGATTGCTCTGTAAAACATTTTATTCCATAGAGAACCATGACGTTTTGCACACGCATTGTCCATAACGCATAAATGGACCCATTCAAATTTCAGTCACCACTAGGTGGTGGTACAGTCACGTGAAAACCAACCGGACGACAAGAGAAGATGGGTTTTTATTCAGCTGTGCATTGAATTTGCCCTTTTCCGTCTTTCTTTCTCTTCTATAGCTGAACTCAGAACATTCATTACATAACAATATTATAGGCAGGCTTCTTAGGATGATAACGACACAAATTACACTTGAATTATCCTCGGCGTATGAACTGAATCAAAGAATAATTCGAAATCATTTTAAATGTGTATTTTCGTACACAAAAAGTGTGATTATTGGAAATACAAAAAACTGCGCCACCCGCGTTCATATGTTATTCTTATAATGGCAGTACACCGGCTTTCCAGTGTGAAAAAAAGACATGATGCTGGGCAAAAAAGAAAGCATTGATATTGTATTTTTCATTGTAATCGCAGCCTATACATTATTTTGAAAGGAGAATTTTGTACCATAAAACATCCTTTTACCGTTGTTTTTCTTTGTCGGTCATGAAAGAAGTGCTACCTGAAGGGTTTGGAATGAGGCGTTGGTCCAAATCACCCACAGAATTGGGAATGCGTTTCATAATACAGATAATGATAATAATAATAGCCAATAGTCTAATAATAACCCTCTTGAAGCTGATAAAAAGGAAAAAACGGCGTATAAAAAACTTTTATTGCTGAAAAAAACATCCAAATTAAAAATAAATCTCTTTAATGACCTGCTGCAGGAAATCAGCAACAATTTTAGCAACAGAGGGAACACAAAAGGAAGTGCATGAATATAAATCAGTTCCCTGTACATATTTTTTCAGTAAAATGTTGATATTGCTTATTATGTGTAAAGTCAGTCGTGTAATGAGAGTGGCAAGAAAAGTCCTCACATAACCATTAAGCTGCTTGACAGTTTAAAAAGAGGTCAAAGTTCACTGACACTGATTCCAATGGAATAAACTAAAAGTCACCACAGATTCTGCAGAAAAGTTATTCTGTCTTTGGTGTGTTGTCACATGACACATGGCTTTACGTCCTGATAGACACTTTGGTGATGGTGATGCAGCTGGTGATAGTAAGATCCGCCGCTGCTGGGGTGGAGAGACGAGATCCCATTTAGGTTTAAAACGAAGTCCTTCCTGTCACACACAGGAGCAGAGTGGCTGGAGTATCGCGACAGTCCCACTGAAAACACACAGGACACGAGGTTAAATCATGTCTAAAAATCAGGATTGTATCTCGATTAGTTTTATTCAAACAGCTGGATGACAAAAAATATCTTTTTAGTCATGTGTGCTATAGGTGAAATGCCACGTTTTAAAAAGCTGCCCTGTTATATGTTGTATTCTATCTGATGGCTTAATTACTGATAACAATGTTTTACCAAGGTTTCACCAAGTATAAGCTATTTATAAGAGCAGCTTTGGGGTTGCGAAAAATGATTTGGCTGATGTTTACCCATTGTATTTAGCAATAATACACATTTTTGGAAATCCTTTAACAGACGGTGTCTTTTATATCTAATGAGTAATCCAATCTACTGTTATAGAATTTAGTAAAACATGAATAAAGGGTTAGATTGTTTTTGTTTAAAATAATCCATCATGTTTGCAATTTCAAAGGCTGATATATTGTGGTAACGCTTTCTGGTTGAAAACGTCTTTTGGTATGGATTTTGATTGTTCTTTTCCAGAAGGTAGACTTAACTCATTAACTAAAAAGATAAATAGATACAAGGACGTTTAACAGCAGCCAAATAGATTTTGACAACATGTCAATCCAAAATCTGTTGTTAGCTAATGACGGATATATTAAACAATAGTAAATCGTTTTATAACTGTTAATAAAGCCCCATTCGTAAGGGTGCTTTATTCGGAAGTTGATCCAGTGTGTTTTTCCATGTGCCTTAAAAGACAACACGATGCACATGCAAACATGTTTGTATTGAAATAAAATAAGCACAAAAACAACAAAACCCTCTACTACAAATACCCTTATTGTTATCCTGCTGCGGCTCAAGTTAAAGGCCTTAATGAAGCTGCACTGAAATTAATCAAATGAATTATTTTTCATTGTTGAGAATATATTTGTGATACCCTGCTTAAATGTCGTTTTCGTTACTTCTTCACGCAGGTCTTTACCATAAAGTCGTAGTTTTTTTAAATTAAATTATCGTGCCTATTTGTCCTACAAGCTACACCAGAGAGGCCTCTAAAGAAAAAGAAATTAGTGAAAATGCAAATCAGATAAGACATTTAAATTAACTAGGCTTTTATGCGGCACATACAATTGTACACACCCCACACACAATTTAATAATGCATTCTAAAAAACTGAAACTACAAACTGATAAAGTACTCCACACCTTGCATTTGGCTGCA
Organism: Echiichthys vipera; assembly: GCF_963691815.1. Taxonomy (NCBI): domain Eukaryota; kingdom Metazoa; phylum Chordata; class Actinopteri; order Perciformes; family Trachinidae; genus Echiichthys; species Echiichthys vipera. The sequence continues at coordinate 13,528,875 of NC_139840.1, forward strand.
TCGCACTGGGAAAATCTAGGCTCTAAAGATTTGCTATATGCTGCGATAATGTGATGCCGAAAGCCTTAACCTTGAATTCTTACGATTTATCATGGTGCAAATGCAGGAATCATAAAATGCAATATATAGCATTTCTATACAATGAGGATGTACCTGAAATCTCGGAGGAATCTCGTGCATTATGGTGCAGATAGCTTTGATCCAGAGAGTAAGGTGACATCCCAGTGTGCAAAGCAGAAGAAGAGGGACTGCTTGATGCCAGCGACTGCTGTTTGATGTATGACGATACACCGGGTGAACTCCAGTGTGAGGCTGCATTTGCATAAGGAGATTGACAGTCCAAAGTGCCTACCATCGCTGGGGGGGACTGCAGGGGGCTGCTGCTGCTGTCCGGGCAATAGTCCGCATTAGAGGCCACCTGACATGCGGGCATGTACGATGACCCGGAGCCGGACGACATATGTGGGACGTGATGTCCTCCTCCTAGTCCCTCGAAGCCGCCTGGCACTGTATTACCCATCAGGTCTATGTTGTAGCTGTTATGACACGCCAATGAGCCCGGAGCTGATTGGAAATCAAAGTTTTGTGGCAGCATGGACGCACCAAACCCGATACCGTTCATCATCCTGTACATGGGTTTCAAAGCTTGGCATTTTCTACGGAACCCCCGAGGTCTGCGACGAAAGGAGCCCTCCTCAAACATAAACTCACTACTCGGGTCGATGGTCCAGTAGTGTCCCTTGCCAGGTCTGCCAAGGCCCTTAGGCAGCTTTATAAAGCATTCGTTCAGAGACAGGTTGTGTCTGACGGAGTTTTTCCATCCCTGGTATGATCCCCTGAAGAAAGGGAAGCGGGCCTGCAGGAACTGATAGATTTCACTCAAAGTAAGCCTTTTGCTCGGCGAATTCTGAATTGCCATCACAATGAGGGCGATGTACGAGTAAGGGGGCTTTTCAGGGCGCCTCAAGCCAGAGTTTCCCTTTTTCCATTTGGGTGATGCGTTGTGCGCGCTCTCCATCACTGGCTGTGCGCTCAGCAGAGCTGTATTCAGAGCACCAGGACTGGAGCGAGGAGTAGATGGATCCAAATGTTGCATGGAGCTCTCGGTCGTCATGCCTGCGCCTGTTTTGTTTTATTTTTTAACTCCGTTAACTGCGGGGACTCTAAAACACTTGGGGAAACTAACGTTCCCTATATTTCAAAAGCTATTAAAGGCTAATGTGATCATTAAAAGGTCAGTGTCCCTTTGCGATGCTCTAAATCAAGAAACACCAGCCGCTGTTCCTCCTTCCTCTCTCTGTCCATCGCTGGCAATAATCCCACAAGAGAGGGGGAATAAAGCTCCTCGACTTTGCTTGCGCATATCCACCCGGCCAAACACAACTCGACCACCTATCAATTCTTAAATCTCTCTCTGCCCCTCTACACCCCCCCCTCCCCTTCCCCCCAAATCCCTCCAAGAAATCGCCAGGAACTACACCCTCCCCATCTGGCCTGGATCCAAACTAGAAGCAGGACACAGCGCAGTGGAGTAAGACAAATCTCCTCCCACGATTCGCTTTCCAAAACACCTCTGAATGCATTTGTCAGACTAATATCTGGCACGATAGCTTGTACCTGAACAAAATATTACATTTGTCTTCATGTGTCCCTGCAACAGTGACGATGTTTGCTTTTTATTTTTGTAACGGTGTATGAGAGGGAAAAAGGAGTCGTGCAGGGTTAATTTGTTTGGGATCTGTTCAGGGTTAGGACTCTGACATGAGAGGAAGCATGCTTTTTCCATCAGAGCGTGCCAACGTGCCACACACGACGCACAAGTGTCAGTTTACCTCTTGGTGCCTGGATTACATCCCCGGAGAACTGAACTGATTAGAAACTCTAAATAAAGTCCTAAAGAACCATTCAGATAATAGAGTATTCCATCATATTGTGTGCAGATCTTACTACCGTAAAGGTCGTGTTTATGCATTAGTGGAGTTTTACGGATGGTGTCATTAGCAAGTCACCATTATAATAAGGACGTGAGATAATTTACCATAGCAGCAGCACAGTTAAAAAATACAATCTACCCAGATTATCAGGAACACCAGATCATCAGGAACATCAAACCTGCAACCCCGCTGGGTCCAGGATGCACAGCTGGTTTAAAGTAAATGTGCTTTCTAACCTCAGAAGAATAGGCCTACTTGGAAGTCATTTCTTCCTATTGTGGATTCAAGTTGGAGTTCGTCAGCATGCACCGTTTGTATAAACCCTTCCCTACGCATGTGCGGTGACTGAGGCGACAGCTATTTGCGGTGCCAGACAGAAAACATAAATATTGAATGTCCCTATCCGGCAGGAGCGAGCTTCATGATAACTGAAAAGTAAATACTTATAAGGCAATTTATTTTTTTGCATATAAAATTGATATTGTATTGGCTGCATTCATGTCATTATTTTCATTTTTATTTTTATTTGTGATCAGTTTGGTGTAGAAACCAAGACCCTCTAATATCCTCATTGATTAAGTGAAAACGTATTTTAAAAATAAGAAAAAAAAGAACAAACCTGTATAGGCTGCAAAGGCTAGTCAGCACGCGTATTTAACATAAAGGAAGAGTGTATTTAGGCCCATGGCACACTTGCAACCAATCCCTTAGAGCACTAAGAATTTTGCACGATGGAGGGACATGTACACACGCCCCGATAATTGCCCTGGCACCTAACAGGTGTCTCATAAAGATGTCAATCCTCATTTATCTTCATCACTACTCTTTACTATACAACAAATAAACAATAGACTACTCTTTACTTCAATGTAAAATAACGATCCAACAATAGAAGACGTAGAAAAGCATTAGTTAGACTTTTATTTCTTTATAAAGACCATACTTTTTGAAAGAAACAGACACAAAAGCAGTCAAAGTGCTTGTTTTTTAACACTTTTTTTTCAAAACAATAACATTAATAGTCAGTTCAGTAACATTTACAATTGACTGATAAGTCTTTAAGAGGTACAAAATAGCGTAACACCTTGCCACCACAATAAAATCCCGTTTTAATCCTCCTCTGTGCCCACTATCAGTGCACAACGATGATTTTAAATCATCAAATAAATCTATTTCTGATATTGCACGACTGTGTGTGAAAGCAGCCCAGGGGCGTTTGACACATGCGCAGCACAGGAGTCCATATAGCAGGCTGACTTGACGTATGGAAATGAGGCAGGTGCATTTAAATGAGGCATCATTATGTCAGTGTAGCGCGGCCAGGTGAAGGCAGGGTGGAGTGGTAAATGTTCCTTGTTTGAGTCTCTCTTGAAAGGCGTGCTGAGGATGCTGTCTATCGCAAATGAACTTGTAAACTTGACACATGAATCGGTGTTGGTGGCGGGTGCGAACTTCTGAACGCTCTGCGGCTCATCTGCGGGCTCGGACACCTCGGACTCCCTGCTAAACTTTTTATCAATGCGCTTTCTTCTGCGCCGGAACACCCCGTCGGCAAAGGTGTACTCGCTTTGCGGATTGAGCATCCAGTAATTGTCTTTCCCCCAAGGCCTGGACGGGTCCCGGAGCACTTTGAGAAAGCAGTCATTCAGAGACAAGTTGTGCCGCACAGAGTTCCTCCAGCCGGTGTAGCTGCCTCTGAAGAATGGAAACCTTTGCATCAGATAGTCGTTTATTTCTGCCAAAGTCAGACGTCCAGAGGGGGAGTCCCGGATGGCCATGGCGATGAGAGCGATGTACGAAAACGGGGGTTTGGGTCTCCGTGTGTACGGCTTGGACTTGGTGCCGGTGCCTGGGGTAACAGGTGTAGGGCTGTGCGCCACGCAGTCCCCATCCGACCCCAGCTCCTCCTCAGCGGAAAGATGAGAGCGCACAGTTCCCTCTGCATCACTGGACGTCTCGAAATGCTTCGTATCATAGTGACTTCCACACAACACCTCCAACTTCATGCTCTTTGATGATTCTTCCTCTATGTATGAGAATATGCCCTCCACGTAAAGTACGGACCTTGTGCGCAGTCAAGACGCGGAGTGCTTTGGTTGGAATCCGAAGAGCTTCTTAGCTATCATACCTGCCAGTACTGAAGCCAGTCTCACCTACAGATCTGTGTGAGCAGCTGTTTATAGTCGGCTCACCTCAGGGCCAACCCAAGAGGGCGGAGTTATTGTAAATGATTTCAACATATTTGGAGCATCACAAAAATGTCTTTACATTGCGTGCAAAACTGATCTAAATGACCGTTTCTCCATGAGCCTATAATAAAGTATTTAGCAAAGATGACGCTCACTGAAAATATAATTCAGTGCCGCTTTAATACTTTCTCACCTGTGAAACGTGATCTAACTGCCAGACACCTTGGGAATATTTCACCTGAGACAACCAGGTGGCGTATGTTTCCTTTGTATTTAAAAGGAGTGGTGCCTGCAGGTAGTTGGGGATCATTTGTCAATTTTAGGCAGCCATGTATAGACATAACTGTCGTTTCATATATGAAATTCTACTGAAAACACTGTTCTACGCTGTAGAAGGTCTGAGAGTAATATTTAAACAACTCTTGTGAGGAGAGATGCTCCCTGTGCAGCAGGGCACTCACATGCTCTCAAAACTTCTCACATCAATGCACATTACTTAAAGCACTTCAGATGTGCATGCCAACTTAACAGCCCAAAGCATTGTTAGTGTGTTGCTCTCTTAAAAACAGACAATGGGCCTGGTCCTTCCTGTCGCTCAGTGCCAAGATTTCACCTAAAGTAAAATGACTAACTGTAATTTATTTTCTTTCCTAGTGAACCGCCTTGAGGTTTTGGCGTTGTGATGTGATTCCAAGGAAACGGTGCAATTATGACAACAAGGCCAACAGGTGAACAGACACATTGAAGATACTAAATACTGTATATGAAGTGTTTAATAGCTAATGTCATTGTTTCATTATCATTCATTGTCGTTCCACAGCCCGGATACATATTCCTCCCACTCAATCCCCTCAGGTTCATCCTGTAACGTTGAACTCGACAACCCATCTTAGTGTAATTGACGGTCTTACTTCCTGCAAATGATCAGAGTAAATCACTGGTTTCATTGGTTGTGCTGCAACACTGTCACCAAATAGACAAATGGCAAAAATAACAATCTCATACATCACCTGGAAACCAATGTTGACATCACACCAGCCACAAGCAGTTTAACGTTTGTTTATGCAAACTGCACTTTCCAATATGTTTTGTTAAAGTGTATGTTACATGTGTGTTTTAATTTTCAAGTAATAATCTGTTTGTGTTGTCTGTGACACCAAACCCAGGGTGAAGTCATCATTTTGAAAGGTGTCATGTGAAAGATGGATTCATGTTAACCACACAATGATCAGAGCTCAAATACTGCATATTCAATCTGGTTCATGTAGCAGCTTGTGAGGCTGTGTGTTCTTGTATACATCAGGATCTTGTACTTAATAAGATCTTTGCAGTTGGAACCAGAGAGTAATGTGTGTCTATACTGCCAAATGTGAATGATCAAAGAAAGGTCCCCTTCCTAATTTATAAGGCACCTTTTACAAATGTGTTATAAATAACAATTGGCTTTATAAATGGTTAATAAATCACTTACTACTGGTTTTACAGCAATTCTACAACAAACCAGAGTGAATTAGTCCATTTGACTGACTTTACTTAGTACTGCATACAAGCCTATATCCATGAAAGCTCATGCTTGCAGGCAAATCAATATTTTACAATATATATATTTAAAAAAAACATTCCCCACAAGCTTGGATATGTCTACAGCTTAATTTTCCTCAATTGATGACACACGGTCATAAATTATTTAAACTAGAGACTCCTGTTGTTTCACACCGACAAAATCAAAATCAGTGTTGTGAGGTTTGCAAGCACATTAGATTACAGTATGTTACCTTCTTTGCAGATATACCAGATCAGAAAAGACCTTTCAGTTTCAGATGAAAATGTTTCTTTGGGTGCAATATACAATATTACTTATTGTTAAGCTGGAACGAGAAACACTGTGAAGCACATCAGCAATTAACACCCTGATTGTTGCTACAGTTCAGTGATTTGTTGGCACAGTGCTCAGTTCATAAACACTGAATCACAAACTGATACCAACATAATAAATTGCATGTGCAGATTTATGAATACAGTGCACTACTATTCAATTCAATTTTCAATTCAATTTTATTTATAGTGCCAAATCATAACAAAAGTTATCTCAGGACACTTTACAAACTAGGTAAAGACCACACTCTATGACTAATTTATTATAAACATAGACCCAACAATTCCCCCGTAGAGTACGTGGCAACGAAAACCTTCCCTATTACAGGCAGGAACGTCAGACAGAACCAGCTCTGTGGAGGACGGCCATCTGTCTTAACCGGTTGGGAAGGAAGAAAAGGAGAGAGAAAGAGAGAAAAGACGGACATATGGACAGAGAGAGACAAAGACAGAGACAGACACACTTCCAGTAACTATAATAATATCTATAGTAATGTGAATATGACTTATATGTTATGGCAGTTAATACAGCACAATAGTAGAAACAAGCACAGCTAAGGTTATAGATTATAATAGAAGCAGGAAGCGCCATGCAGGACCACGGCAGCAGGCACCACCATGATCAGTCCTGCGAGACCTGCGAGACGACAAAGCACAAACAACTCCGGGGAAGAAGTTGAATTAGTAACATGCATTGATGAGACATGAATGATACAGACAGAGAGGAGAGAAGCTCAGAGTATCTGGAAAAGTATTATACCCCGGCAGACTAGGCCTATAGCAGCATAATTAAGCAGAACAAAATCAGCTTAAAAATAACAACATTGCTAAGGGCTCGTAAGCCCTGCTGTAAGATTTATCAAAAAGGAAAGTTTTAAGTTTACTCTTAAATATGGGGACAGTGTCTGCCTCTCGAATAACACTTGGGAGTTGGTTCCACAGGAGAGGAGATTGGTAGCTGAAGGCTCTGCCTCCCATACTACTCTCTATAAACAGATTCTGCATGAAGGTAGGATTAGTAGGCAACTGAAGGATTTGGGTAGTGGAAGCAGTCTGGTTTTTGTTTACAGTCCCAGTAGTATTGACCAATCACATTTGAGCATGCTTTGGTTGCATGCAGGTAAACAGTCTGCGTGGAGAGCGTAATTGGCAGAACGCATTGGCCCGAAATGCAATCTCAGAACTCATTGGCTATCATCTGACGATGATTTAGCTTTTCATTACCTTTTTGTTGTTAGCCTATTTATCTGCATGCATGCATGTATGTATCTGTTTAGAGACGTCATCTCTCAACTGCAACTCCATCCTCCCGTCTCAAGTTGCTACTCAGACAGTAAACAATGACCGCCACTCAGAAGAGGAAGTCTTGACTCGGATATCCACTGGCTTTACTGGACAGCCCAAAATATTCGCTGTTGCCACCAGAGGATAAATTGTTGTCAGACCGATGAGTTCAGAGATTGGTGCACTACAGTTATGTCTGTTTACACACATGCAGGAGTCACCAATTCAGTGCATGTAGTGCATAATTTATAGGAGCCCTGTAGTTTCTGACCATTGGCTTTTTGTAAGCTCCACTTAAACTGTACTTTGATGTATGGAAGGTGACTGGGCCCAGCGGGAACTCATGAACGAGACACAGTCACAAGCCCATGATTTCTAATACGTTCCCTCTGTCTATAGTTGTTTGTGAAGGCAAATAGTTTTCCAGTCATTTGTTGGAGGGCAGGAGGAGGAAATAAATATGCTTAGTTAACTGCAGGTGTAAAGAACAAAGCTGTGGCTAAACACTGCACAGGAAGGAACACCGAATGCTCTGTGATGTGACTCTAGAATCCATGCGGAGTATTTGTGTGTCCCTATGTTTTTGATTAGTTTACTTGAAATTATGACGTACTGTATGGAAATAAGATGAAAATGCCCTCAAAAAACTTAAATATGAGATTGAGATATATTTTTGTATGTACATGTGAATGAACTTTAAACAGAGCTACATGTTGGAAACAGAGCTGTACTTTTGGTCTCAGGCGTTCTTTGCGAGCTGGTTCATGTATTTCTTTAAATTCAGCTGACAGCGTGCATAAAGTATGTCAAATCAGAAAAAAGGGTGCATATATAACCCCTACTGAACATGATATGTGAAAGTATGTATTGTGTTGGATGTTTATATGTAAATGAATGTATTTATTTCCTTTTTTTCACTTACATACTATAGTTTATTACATACAGATTTCAGTGAATACAATATACTTCTGATTAGTTTGAATCTCTAGTAAAAATGTATTAGTAGATAATTGTCTTACATAGACATACACATCTTTTGACACTTTTTTGTAAGTGTCTGAGGAAAATATTTAAACCCCGCTTAGCATTTCAGCAATGTAAACTGTTGCAGCAGCAGATTTCACAAAACGTCTAAAAATAACCCTGTGAAGATGTCAACCTGACGGGGATTTAGTTTGCATAACTCCTGCTCAAAGCTTCTGTCTCTCTCTGTCCTATGCAAACACAAAGCTTTTGCGTGCGAGGCAGAAGATCATTTGAGATGTTCACATGTTTTGCAAAGGATTATGTTGCTGAGAGCGTAAAGATCACGGAGTGGCTTCAGAGGCGGGGATGAATTCACAGGTTTAAAATAGAAAAGGAATTTCATGTTGATTCCAGGCATTCCTTCATGCTATTTATGGTAACCGTGTGTTTATTATTGTTATACAATATATCCAACCTCAAAATATTTCATCAGCCACTAATTATAGTATTTTGACAACTCTGTTTTGAAACCATGTTACCAGCGTCTCAGTATTTAAGTGGAGCATTATGGTTTTGCACAAACATGTGCGTGTTCTTAGTCATCATCAGTTTGTTTCTTCATGTATATTTGGCTCAACGTGTTTCTTCATGTATATCTGGTCCTGCTCTCCGAATGCACTCATTAACCTGTAGGTACTTAATGTATGAAAGATTCTTTCGTAATTATTTTTTATGTGACTTTTTTTTTTGTTGCATGTTTAGTCCTTTTCTTTACCCTTTAATATGCTTAACTATAGGATGATGTGTGAGACACAGATTTAAAGATGACAGTTAAATTCAAGTTCTCTCATGTCTCTTAACAGGAAAAGTAGCAATGAATGAAGGAATGAAAGCAGGCCCCTGCCTGTTACTAGTTTCTATTTTGGTCTTGTCACTATGGAGGTGAAGCGAATGAGCTGCCAAACAAATGGAAAGAAAAAATGTATTGAAGAAGAAGCAAAAGAGCGGTTATGTACAGATGGATATAAATGTAAAATATACTGTGAAAGACTCATTATAAAAAAATATGTTTCTCTGGTACAACCTTATGATATCTTCAGTCTATAACATCCTGTAGATGTGCAATCAACTCCCTTTGGACATGATGGAATTTGACCTTGTTTCTCTTTCTAATTTACTGTTAATCAAATAATATGCATATGTCTTTTTTTCATTGTGTTTGATATAAAAGTGTTCTGCTCTGCATTTCTATACTGTTTACCTTGTCTTTTTTTGCATATCCTACCTATATTTCCACAATTTTCAATGATACCATTTTATGTATGTTCTAGTATTATCTAGAGTTACATTCACCAATATTCTCCATTCCTAAATGCACTGATTTGCCTGTATCCTCATTTATATCAGCTGTATTTTCAGTGAAATGGCATCAGTCAAAAGCAGGAACAACCTGATATGAGCTGATGCACTAATACAAGTCAAAGGCAGACCATCCAGACTAAAACAGTATGAGTAGAGGAGAATTGTACAGATTATTAAGTTTGAAAATGCAGTTCCTATTTTGTTTCTATACTTGAATCAGAGGCCATTTAAGTAAAAACTGTTACAGGCACCCTGGGAGGCACCCCGCAAGATTTGAGGGGCCAGGCACCTGTTAGGTACCTGAGACTGGTTTGGTGTACTTCATGCAAGCCATCTGTACGAATACATCGCTTAGCTCTTTTCTCGGGTTTAGACAAAAGAAAAATGGGGAATAGAGGTGAAGACACGGCACCAAGGGTAGGGTTGAGATGGGGATGTGATTTACCGAGCAAATTGGGAAACAAATGTCACACTGAATGAGGGTATAACATCACAGCAGTGAACACAGTGGAAAAATTAAGCGAAGGGGTCAAAACATTCTCTATTTATTCTATCCGGGATTCTGGGTACTGAGATATGTGTTGAGGCCAAGCATGTAAGCAGACATAGTCGCATAAGCTGTCCCTGACAAGCAGCAGGACTACAACATCATTGCACTATGGTGGAGAGTACTTCTAGTACTAATTATGATCCCAACTGCAACTGTATGAGTCAAAGCAATTTTGCAATGTCAATGCTACATTAAGCAGTTTTATTCTTGTTAAATAACAACAAAACGCATGTACGTAATTATGTGTGTATATAATGTAAATGTTAACCACAAGTTAATTCAGCAGCTGTTGATGATTTCTCTCCCAATGTCACAGTTCATACACAGTGACCCGAAGAGAAACAAACTGGAATCTGTGTGATTTGATCACAGAGCAGATCGGCTTACTGATTTTTTTTAATTGAGGATATGTTGTTTTTGACAACATATCCATGTACATATGTATGCTTTCCAGATACAGTTTTTAGTCAAAGAATCGAATGATTTTCTTGTTTTCCTTGAAAGCACTTCATTTACCCAACAGGCAACAGGACTTCTTTGACTTCTGTAAACCAACAGAAAGAAGATCAAACGAAGTTTAACTTTATATTAAATGAACAATAATACAAGATATCTGTATGGAAATCTTTTTTTATTACTGTTAATTAAATACTGAAGTATAAACAGTCTACATACATATGAGCCTCTCTAAACAACTGTAAGATTATTTAATGTCAAATACAGCCACATTGCAATGAATCTAATTGCATCATTCACTGCTGTAGCCATGAACTGAACATATAGTGTACAAAAATGGCTAAACAGAGCCCTTTTAATAGTATGTCAATGATTACCGATTATGTTAAAAAGGACCGCTGTCACATATGTTTTTGGATACGAGGAGGAACATCAGGTTCTTCATCACCTGCAAATAATCTCAGTCTGTCTTCACGTTTGATACATTCTTGTTGCCATCTCTCTCCGTGCCCAAAGCCTCATGGCACCACATAACTAACATAGAAGCAATTCAAAGCTGTAAACAAGCAAAGGCATGCTCTCTCTTTTCTTCTTGTGCACATCTATGGTGCACATAACTTATGTTGCCATGGCACTGGTTAAATTTTGTCAAATTCAATCACATGAAATAAACAGGTTCACAGAGGAAGCTAAAGCCATATGCGACCACAGCGATCAAAGCACAAGTGCTTAAGTGTGGAATTAAATTATCAAGGTAGCAGGGCGGATCTTTACACTGAGTCAGCGCCTTGTGTAAACTGAAAGAGGAAATCAAATATTTATGACTATGTTTATCCAAATTAAATTGCATTTCCATGACATTCATTCATTTTCTCCACACCCTATTATTAAAGACATCAACGGAAGTTCTCGCTCATCTGTTTGTTCTCCCTTGTTTGTATGTTAATGGATGAAACCTTGATGCTGCCATGTCAGCACTTCCTGGGAACCAGGATGAAGCTGAACCATTTAAACTGACAACAGCTTTACAAATGTAAAGCAAGAAACATTTTGACAAACTTCATAATGATTGGCAAAAAATACCTGCAGAGTTAATGACTTTTATCAGGGAACTCATTACTTCAATGTAGAACATAACATAATCTATACATTTGTCCTAGTTTAGACAGTTTTGTAATCCCAAATGTTAAAACATTTTCTTCCTGGATTTCTTGCATCTTCCACTTTTTTTTTTAGATACCCAGAAAAACAAGGCATGCTATTTAGAGGGGTTGCACATGGTTCTATGGCAATTAATGAGGAGAAAAAGACGATATAATGATAAAAAATCCATCATCTCTGGATAGTAATAACAAAAATAATGTCAGGTTTTAAATGTTACATCTGTGTATCACAGCTTTACTACCGCAATTTTTTACCCTTGTTACAAGCAAGTCTGTATGCTTATATTCTGACCAGAAATCTACAAGCTTTATCTGCAAGGATAACAGTTGCGTGAGGGCATGCTCTGCTGCCCTGTGCCTAAATATTTAAATCAACATGTGGGATCTTGATGGTAGTTCTGATACTGTCAACATTTTAATCATACTGTATTTGAAGTATGTTTTTCAAGTTTTACAGAAGGAGTTGAGTAGTCTCAGTGTAACAACATCTCAAGCTTAAAGTGACACAAAACTTGGATTTTGATATTTATAAAACATGTGCTAATCATTTAATGTGTACAAACTAAAATACACTTTGCGTGTATTAACCAGGAAAAATTAGTTTTAATGACAACCTGTTACAAAAAATTATTTAAAAGCTTTTAGCAGGGCTTAGCCTGCCCCAATTGTGCTCAGCTTGTTTTGCCTGCATTCAGGCCTCCAGGCAACATCCGTGCAGGCAGGGGAAAAAAAGTCTCTGTGATGGGATCCCCTTCAGGTGAAGTATGCTTAGATAATATCACTGTTACTACGTCTACAGGACCTGTTTGGGTTATTTTCAAATGAGAGAAAGGAAGACGGGGAAAAAAATGCTCACTGTGTAGACAACAAAGGGCCGTGCGTGCAAAGGAGGAACTCCCTTTAGGTGAGTGCCTGTAAAATGTTGGCTTTGCACGAAACCAACACAGGTTCACCAGCACACACCTTATTTACACCTACGCAGATAGAAGTCAATCAGAGGGCAAATACAACCTTGTCAAGAAGATTTAATGTACTATGGATCCAGGGTAATCATAATCTTTATCTTCTCATTTATTTTTAGTGTTTGGTTGCCACATTATATATTTGTTGCTTTTGTTGCCAGGGTTGTCTTTCCTAATTTGATTTCCTCATCTCTATAAAAAACACCACAAGGCAAGGTAGATGTTGAAAATATTTACTCCACTCCAGTATGCGTTGTTTATAACAGCAGGTCTTTGTCTGTGATCACAGCAGGATTTTGTAATCCATGTTCCATAATGACAAAACTACATTCTGGATGTACATGAATGAGGCTATTTAGATCTTTTGTGCTTAAAGCGAAATGAAAGCTATGTCTGTTTCTCGTGTGGTCGCTGCCGAATACCATAAACAGATCTCCCAGGTGGTCTGTGTGTGCGCGTGCGTGCATGTGCTTGTGTCCATTTCTTTGTGAGTGGTGGTTTTAGCATGTGTGTATATGTGTGTTTAAGAGGGTGGAAAGAGAGAAATCAGCGCATGCATGGAGGACAGCCAAGCCCTTATAGATGGCGGCACGCTTAGCAGAGCCAAATGCAATCTGACAGCTGAATTTAATGATATTTATTTCTAAGCCACACGCTTCCAGATTGTTCTGGATCTGTTCTCTCAGCTGGACCACAGCTCAGCACAATGCCTCAAGCCTGGTGTGAGTTTACTTGTAATGTCTGTCAATGGGGAATGTTTACAGAACGTTTGAGGAGTGTGCGTATGAAGTACTGTATGGGAGCGCATTGCCATCGGTATGTGCAACGACTCCTCGTACTGAATCTATGAGAGTGTGATTGCGCACATGCTGACAGCAGTAATGGATCTTTTATGACAGTTTGGATACACACAAACTCTCTTGAAGGTGAATTAGCCTGCTCCTACCTGCCACCCCAAGATGGTTAACAACCTTGGCTGAAGTCAACAGATCTCTGTTCCTTCAGCCCCACCGCAAAGCTACATCAGGTTGTGGTCTGTTCAGTGTTAGCTCAAAACCAGGCCCAGTCTCTCAGACTCAAGCTGCAATACCAGCCACCATTTTCTCGGTGGCATGGCTCTATGGCGATACTGGTTGGTCCAGCACTGACTGAAATACTTCAACAACATAAATGGGTTCCTATGCATATTGTATTTATGGTCCCCAGAAGATGAATCCTACAGACTTTGTGGTTATCCCTCAATTTTTCATATCACTGCAAGGTTAATATTGTTGTTTTTTTAAATAAAATATCTGGACAGCTCCTAGATGGTTTGCCATACATTTCTGTACAGATATTAGCCTACGAGCCTACTAGTGCCTTATGATTAATCCCAATGACCAATCGTGTAGCACCACCAGCAGGTAAAAGTTCATTAGTCAGTGAAATATCTCAACATTTATTATAGACTGGCACAAAATTTGGTGCAAATATTCATGGTTACAAAACAATGAATCCTCAAGCGCCACCATTAGGTTGACATTGATTTTGTGAGTGAAATGTCTAAGCAACAACTAGAGTGATTGCCTTTAAATTAATTTATGACATTTATGTCGCCACATACACATACTTTGGTCTACAACCAAAATACCTGCAAACCTATGACATTCCCAAAAGCCTCAGTTGTACTGTATTTTTGCACTAATTAGCTTACGTTAGAATGGTTGTAGACTTTTCTGTTCCAAAATGATCAACATGTTAGGTTCAACATATAAGGTGAACCTAAAACTAAAACTTTGTTGTTGTTTATATCTGTGTTTTGTGTGTCTAAATGCCATCTGTAAAAAAGGTCTGTGCTACTTGTGAGTCTTCACATACTTGAGTTTATTATAGAAGATTGCAATTTAAAGAAGGAATACGATAAGAAAATCAATTATATAAAAATGTTATAAAGTTTAACCTCTGTAAGTCCACATTTGCCTTAAGAAAACAGATGTGATTCAATGTGAAGACTTAGAGAAAGAATGATTCCCTCCAAGAACAGCCCTGAGTTGTTAGTGGACACAAAAGTCTTGCTCAAAAGTCAATATGAGACAAAAGGTCACACAACAAGTATTGGCAATAGTGTTATCATTCACAATCAAGTATAAATATGAACTGGAAAGAGACAGGTAGGGAGAAGGAGAGAAGTGGTCATGTTTCAGTTTATTAGAGTTGCAAGTGTACCATGAGTAGTATTTTAGCAATAATTAGACCAGCTTTTAAAGACAAGTGTCAGTTAGTCAGCAAAAGAACTGTTCCGCATCTTCTTTATCTTTGTCATAATCTTCGGAAATCATGTTTGGTTGTCATGCCAGACGTCAACAGGGATGCCATTTAAAAGAATGTCAGTAGTCCACCCATTTGAAGCATGACTTGTGTCATAAGATCTGACATGTAACTCATGTTGAGCAACATTCATAATTATTACCTAACTCTTACCAAAGAGTGCCCTTAAATAAATCCTCTCTATGTGGAAATTAAGGGTTTTAATCCAACACATAAAGTTCAAAGTCGTTCAATCTAAAGTATGAATGTTAAATTTAAAACGTAAATCATGATAAACATTCAACACAATAACAATTTTAAACAACCGAGGAATAAGCCATAAAACTAATGATTATTCGAGAGCAGTACAGGATTCATCTGTAAGAACCATGCCTCTGCTTACCAAGGAATGAATTCTTCCACTCGCCAATGAAGCAAGTATGTGTCTTGGTGTGTGGTATGTCTACAATGAGGAGAATGTAAACTGTGCTTGAAATATGACCTCTTTCCTTGTAGCCTATCTTCCTAGATTCAGTGAGAGTTAAACCGCATGACCAGTGTTTGAAGTCATCAGTAGTGATTGCTGCCTTTTAAAAGCTAGTTTCGACATAGTAGTTATGACTGCTAATTAATAATCCCATCAATTTTATGAGTTATACCTGAGGCCATGGCAACGTCTCACATGTTTTTGTTTCCTGCAGTTGACTAGC
Source organism: Echiichthys vipera (assembly GCF_963691815.1). NCBI lineage: Eukaryota > Metazoa > Chordata > Actinopteri > Perciformes > Trachinidae > Echiichthys > Echiichthys vipera. The sequence continues at coordinate 13,544,612 of NC_139840.1, forward strand.
AGTTGCATCAAAAGGCTAAGGTCAAGCTGCCAGGTCGTCTGGGCATGGCTTTCAAAGAGTCTTGCAAGAACAATCAGCCTATGCCATAAAGGTGCGTGAGAGACTCTGCTCCACCCTATTGCATAAATCATTCCTCATCTATCTGATCAGTGACATCTGATAAGGAAGAATAAATCAAGTTGTCTATATAAACATGCCTGATTATGACTGGTGAACATGACCGATTGAAAATGAGCCAAGTCTATGCAAGATTCACAAGGGTAAAGTCAGGCTTGAGCCAGATGAAGAAGTGTTTTGATTTGAATTAAATTGAGCTGGAATCCGAACAGTGTAAAAAGAAATGTCAAGTCTTTCTGACCTTGTGCGATTTCCTGTGCGCCAAGGTTTCTCAACACCACTGGTCCCATATTAAGAGTGTTTAAAGTACATAATATTCTTAAAAGTAGGCTACTAAGGCCTTCATTCAGCCCTTAGAGTCCAATCCAGTACTTTAAAGGCCTTGTTACACAGTTCGCCTGCTATAGTAGCTCACCAAATAGTCCTGCAAGTAATCACGCTACAGTATGTCACCAAGTTTCTAGCTCCTGGATTATCCTAAAAGTGCATAATGGGCTATACAGTTACCTTAGCTACAGTAAACTCTTGTTCTGTATAACAATAGTTAAGGGAGTTAAGATAAAAAGTAAATCTCTTTTATCGACTATATGCTATAAAAAGCTGAGAAACACTTTTGTTTGTTAAACTGCATTTTATAGACCAAACTTACTCTCAATGTGTAATCTTCAGGGAGAATCTCACAGCCCATTGCCATGACTCACCAGCTGTTGTTGCTAAACAGGGAAGTTCAGGTTTCTGACATACTCTGCAAGACACAGGGTAGGCTTACACCTTTCTCAGGAAACTGGCAGTGGGACAACTTGTGAAAGGATGTTTTCTTTACTACACCCAGTGTTTGTCAGGTCTGACGAGGGAAGGTGGGTTATGATGAGGTTGAAGGAGAGGTTAAGTGAATTGTAATTTCTATTTCAGTCTCTTTGAAGGATGGGGACGTCCGTCCTTTGGGGGTCTGCGGTCTGTCTCTTACCTTTGACCCAGAATGTGACATGAGAGAGGAAGAACAGACCAGGGGGAGAAAAAAGGAAATCACACTTTTGTGATGGATCATTTATTTGCAATATCTTTGCATCTTGCTTAAATATTTCAAACATTTATATAAATAGGTTACATTTGTGGTTTGTCCATGTCCTCTGATTAATACCTGTTATTACCTGCCCTTAACATTCAAGTTTTGTGTCATCACATTCATCAATACACCTGTAACTTACTTCAATGAACCGCAAGTAAAGATGACCCCTACGTCATGTGTTGCTTGGCACCTATTATGATCTGGGAAACCTATCAAAAAGCATGAACTTGGTCCATAAACACAATGGAGGGCCGGAGTCAAAGAGTCAGGCACGATGAAAGCATTTCCCGTCCATTGACCTCTCGTCATTCCCAGCCCGCCATGCTATGGAGCAAGATCAAAACAAAGCCTTTGTAATACGATCCACATTCAGCATCAAACAACCACTACCAACAAAACAACAAACCATGAGGTAAAAGGGCACAGAAATAGTCGGGGAAAGGGCCATAACACAATGCCATTGTAGACATGGGAGACTGGCATTTTGTCTGCTTTCGAAGTTGAACACCCTCTACTATCTTTTTTAAAATTCATTAATTCCTCTAGACAGGTTTGAACAATTTGTAAATTTCTAAATGAAAACAGCAGGAAATTATAATGCAGGGCATCTAGACAAGATATAAGTAACAAATATCCTCGCCAGTACAAAAATGTTGTCTCTCAAACACTTGAGAGAGCCAACAATTAACACAGTCTATCAAGTTTCAAGAGAACTAGAAAATAAGACTTTCGGACTAGCTGAAATTCCTCACAGCACAGGTGCAAACCATATAACTAAAGTAATGTTGAGTGAAAAACCTCAGGCTCTAAAGGACCAGACACACCAACCCGACATCAAAGAACTAGTGGTTACGAAGGCCGACTGTTGCCTCACATCACGTAGCCTATATGACTCGGCCAAAAAATGTAACTCAAATACATTGCAAAGACTACAGCCGACGGCCAACTAGCACATAGGTTCTGCGCCTGCGTGAGAGAAAAGAAATGAACACTCAATATCAGCAGACAGCAGTAATCTGTATTGGTCATTCTAAAACAGCTCAAGACGCTAGTTAGCCAGTTAGCACATTAACAACACAACTGGTTGTTGATAGAAAAAATTATTATTAACAGTAGCAGTAACAGTAACACAAACACAATTACAAACCTGTCTGCTAAGGAGCTCTATGGTTAAAAAATAATCTTACCATATATAGCAAGTTTGTTTTCAATCTCACAGCCTCTTGATTTAGCAATGTGTTTACTTTCATCACTTCTGTTCCTCTTCTAGTGCACTAACCGAATTGCCAATCGGACGATTACTCTCACCGCCAGCTCCATTGCCGATACAACATGTTGAATCGGACGAAAAACAGACGACCGTTGGCTGAATGTCGGCCTGGTGTGTGCCTGCCTTTAAGGATATTTTTTCTTAAAGCATCCTGCAAAACATCTCAAATTTAATTTAAGTTTTATATAAGTATGATAAGTATGACAGGTATGTTTGTTGATTTATAGCCCTTGCTTGGGTATTAATAAAGAAACCCTGAAAGCCTTTCATGCAAAGACTATAACGCTTTGGCACCACACTGAATTCAGTGCACAGAATAAAGGATAATGATTACAATGGGAAAAACCAACAAGCACTCCCTGAGTGTAGGAGGTTGTAATGTCCATTTACAATGCAGTAAACACAGTATGACTCATCATGACACATAAGGTCAACTCTAGAAAAACATTTTTGTAAATCCTCAGTGGCTTCCCTTAGTATAAGCAAGCCATTCAGATATAATGGGGAAGGGTGTTGTTTTGTGGTATAAGAAGAGAAGAACAGAACAATAAGGGTGGAATACTAAGAGCGGTGAAGATGAATGGTTTTGAATAGAAGCTGTTTTTAGCTGCTATCACATAACAAAAGGTAGTATTGTCTGTCAGCACATTGTTGTTCTTTAGTGGCAGCTTAACTAGAAAATAAGCATCAAATATCTTAACAGATTCTCTTCTTGTTCCCAAGAAACAAACAAGGGTGGTGCCATCTTCCTTTAAAAAGAGTAAACTGTTTGGTTAAAGGATAGGTTCACAATATAATAAATAAAGCAATAACCAGGTGCCCTTATGAACATTGCAACTGGTTTTGATTGCTGTAATTGTTCCTCCTCTTCATAATGGCCATAAAAGGATCCCTTTCGACATACTTCAAATAAAAGCGACAGATGACAGAACTCAAAGTGTCTGAGAGACACAATACGGAGCAAATTTCAGAGAGGGTGTGATTGCATGTACGTCAATGGAAAGACTGAGCACAAAATTTGCCCGGGGCGGCTCAAATTAACATAAAGACGTGACCAAATTATTCACTCACATTGAAACATCTTCAACTTGAAAGATGTTTTAACTTGAGTGAATCATTTTATGCTGTGATTTTATGAATCTACGTTATTAAGATAAAGAGTGGGAACCTGTCAATATTGCTGAAAAAAGAAAGGAAGGCTAACAGCAAAATTGTTACCTAAAGTGTCTATCACAGTTTATAGATCAAATTCCTGGTTCAAATTTGACCAATATGGTGATTGTGTCTTCACATGAAATTCATCGTGCAGTGAGAGATGTTACTGGCATTTTGGATGCATTCACTTTCAGTTTTACTTCCAAGTAAAGTGGTTAAGATAGTCTGACTCATCGAGTTTATTGCCCCATTGGATGCAATTTTAGTAATGGCACTGTTACAGATCTCAACAAGTACTTTGATGAGTGTGAAAGTGTCTGATAGAAATGATGGCCACACTGGAATACTTCTTTAAAAATCTCAGAAACATTGTGGTTCAGTGCTACAGGTAAATAAGTTATTCAATAACTAGTATTTTATACCATACAGATTTGCACAATATACTTTTAGACTTTGAATAGTAGGCCTTTACAGTATAAATCAGGTCAGGTTTTGTTCTCCTCATAAATATTATGTTTGTAATTGTACAGCATCACTATCTATGTAATAACCCCTCTTTGGAAACTTTAATCACTGCTGTGCATGAGCGCTGTTATGTTTTATTACTGTTCCATTACCATGGTTGAAAACATACACAGTTAAACACATGCTGCTAAGCAACTGCTCTTAGTTAAATGGAAAAGATGTTACGTTAACTGCAGTTGTGAAAACCTTCTCATTATGATTTTGGCAAAAGCATGAAACACACCTTTGAAGCATGAAAAGCTATTTTTGGTGTATCATCATTACTAGTTTTATCTTTATGTAGGCTACAACTTCAGAAAAAGGTGAAATAAATGTAAAGTAAAATTAGATGTATGCACATTTTAAACATCTCGCATGAAGTTTTGCGTGTCAGCTAACAAAACTAAAAAGGGGGTTCTTAAAACCTTAAACATCAACTTCCAAGACTTTCAATGACTCGTTTCCTCAAATTCAAGGACCTTACACAACATAGTTTGAGACACAGATCAAGGTTAATTACTGTTATAACACTCAGCATGTTTAAAATGTGAATTTGCAGGCTTCACAGAAGCTAACAGAGAAAGAGAGGCTTGAATGTATGAAAATCTCTGTGTTGCATCACGATGAGGCAGACTACATTGTCTCTTACTTTCTCTAACACAGCACAGCAAAACAATGTATTGTGTAAATTGAGCGATAGAGACTGATATCTTGATATTTTACGTTCCGTTTCTATTTATGCACTTTCTATGTCTATTTTTGACTATTTCCAAACACTTTCCAGGATTTCAAGGACACCTGAAACATGCCTGTCTAGTACCTAAGCAAAGAAATGTATTCAGTGGTGACAGCAAAATACTTCCACAATAAAAGCAGCATTACTTGAATGGAAGCTGTCAGTTGGGGTGAGGCCCATATCTAAACAATCTGAGGAAAAGCAGCGAGGCATACATTTACAAACAGCCCTTAAATTCCTCAGTGTTATTTTTGTGGGGATGTTTAAGCTTACTTAATAAGCTAACTGATGAGTAAGACACAAAGTATAGTAAACAGTAATGACTAATGTCTATATGGAAGGGAATTCTACGCTATAGGATCGGTGTTGACATGGGTGACTCCTGTCTGGCACGCAATGTGGGCTTAAGGACATAAACAAACTTGCGTCTGGCCCTGCCTGAGGCTCACATGCAAACTTTTCCTGATACAGGAACCCATGTCCCACCATCTTACCTATTAACAGACAGAGATTTTGTGAGACTATATTACCTTTTACAAATATAAAAAAAGAGATAGATTAAAACTCAGAAGAAAACTTAAAGTGAAACTCAAATCTATCCTGTTGGTAAAATGGATTTAATGTACTCTGTTGCCCCTGAACCTTAAGAGGGTGAAGATGCTGGATGAGCAGGACAACAGCATGTCTATTCCAGAGATTCTTACTGTACTCATAAACATCAGCGATAGGATGTCAAGTAAATGATACGTGATATGATTGTTTTTTCCTTTCCGTCTGCCTGCCTTGATTAAACTTTAACAGTATTTATTTGATACTGTCAAGGATTAATTTCATTCTTTGGAACAATGAATTAATGAATCAAATAATATACCCTTTATTACCTACATGAATGAATGTGAAAGAAAGTGATATGTAATGGTTACAAGTAGATAGACTATATACATTATATAAAATGTGTCACATACTAACTTATAGACCAGAGATGACCCTGTATCACAAAAAGGATTGAGGCAGTACCCCAGTTTCTCAAACACCATGTAAACACCTTACCCCAGTTAAAATTAGAGTTCTCATAACCCGGTTAACAGACCTCGATAACTCATTTAGTAATCGGAGTATTCTTGCATGTAAACAGCATACCCGGGGTAAGGTCTCATGAGTTGGCACATGCTCTGTAGGATATAACTGCCCCTCCCCACTCCGCAGCAGTGGTTTTTGACCCGGAATTGGAATAGATGAGGAAGCCTCAGGGCTGAAAACCATGTAAGAAAAAACAGCAACAACAAAAACTTTACCTTTAAACTGAGTGAGAACTTCACCATGGAAAGTAATGCTAATTCCAAAAAGACCCATATCTATAGTAATTTTTTCAAAAAGTTGTCCATTCTCTCCCCACTTCGAAGTTGTTTTTATTGTGGTCACAAGGCGTATTCCAACCAGTTGTATATTGATGGAGCGCCACCTACAGTTACTACCGTCATTCTTCTCTTTCTAACCCTCTCATGTATGCAATACTTTACTGGTGCATGTAAACGCACTGAATGTGTACCTTAAAAATTGTTGTTTTGTTTGTATAATACTATTACCAGTTTAGCTGCACTGCCACTAATTTTATGTAACTTACCTGTGATCTGCTGTGTCATGTAATACATGTGATCCTTATTATTCAAATGAAATACAGTAGGGATGGGTGATAAATCAATGTGATAATTTATTCTTCTTTCAATCTTTCAATGGAATCATGTTGTGAATAATTCATCTATTGAGATATCGTGATACACGATTACATGCAAACTCAAATTTCTCCAAAAATCAGTCCAGTCTGATTAACAAACTGACAACCTTCCAGTTCCAAGCATCTCCAACATTTAAACTCCATTACCCCAGAATACAACAGTGCATACAGCTCAGGACAGGTTTCTCTCTGCAAAATAATGGTAAGAATAATGTGTACAGATCCACTTCAAAACCAAAATGTTGATTAAAATAAATTGTGAGTAGTGTTTTCCAAGCCGTGTGCCTGTATGCCTACACCCAAGATTTCTGCTTAAGGGAATACTCCAGTGTGATTTAATAATTGTATTCTATTGTCCTAATCTGATTATTCTGTATTTGTGTGCATGCATGTAAACACAGTCAGTAGTCTCTAACTTCACTTGAAACCGTGTGTGAAAATGTGAAAATACTCATTACTCTTCATTTGGCAAGAATTTAATTCATGCAGAAGTATACAGAAATAGGCTGTCCCATGTGGTTATTTCATAGAGACTATTTATGTATTAAAGTAGCAGAAAACATGCTACATCGTTATCTAGAAAGAATTAAGAACAGAGGATTATGGCCATATTTCCCAGCTATACAGTACAGTGTATCAGATGCAGTCTGATCAGCTTTACGGCTAATACCCATTTTTATCATGCCTAATGCTGGATTAGATTAGCTACCGTGGAACTTTAGTGGCCAACAGATAACAATAGTCAGCTCTGAATGCACTATACTAAATCAAACTGTACTTTTATTGGCAGTAATTTCTCTTTTACAATTCCAAGGAACTTTAGAGAATAATGTAATCTATGACATGATCGGGACTTTATACAACAGATAAGAAGGCACAAGGTGTATGTGTGTGTATGTGTGTGTGTGTGTGTGTGTGTGTGTGTGTGTGTGTGTGTGTGTGTGTGTGTGTGTGTGTGTGTGTGTGTGTGTGTGTGTGTGTGTGTGTGTGTGTGTGTGTGTGTGTGTGTGTGTGTGTGTGTGTGTGTGTGTGTGCGGCTTCTTGTTAACTGTTTTCACAGCTGAGAGCAGCAGAGAGGCCTTTCCACACCTCTTGACAGCTGTGTTCTGCCCAGTCACGCTATAGAGACACAGCAGTGGTCTCCACCTCTGACTGCAGGGCCCTCTAGTAATAAAGAATGAGGGGTTCACCAGCTAAAAAGAGACACCATATCGGACAACATTTATTGCAGATAAACCATGAGAAATATTTAAGGGAAATGAGTATTAATGTTTGTTTTTTTATTTTTAAATAATACCCTGACCACAAGCAAACCTAGGCAGTACTACCTGATTCATAATGTCCATGTGTCCGGGTTTACCCTTAAGCTGTATTGTCCTTACATGGCTATACTAGTTACATGACAAATTACTATCCTACAATCAGTTTTTAATCTTTCTGTTGAGCAAGCTTTTGTTTATTTTATCAAGTAACAAAGAGCAGTCTGAGAGTGAAAGAAGAGAGACAGAGTGAAAAGACTGCCAACCCGCTTATAAAAACCTAAATGACCAAGCTCATTAACATGAATTTTTTTTTAACTCAAAGCTTAATATTTATGCATGACACAAGGTGTGCAAAAATGAAATAAAGCATAATGTACCCCCTTTAAGAGAGAAATATTTCTGACAAACATCTTCACACACAGTGCGTCTCATATAATCTTGTTAAAATTGCTGTGTTGATGCATTGAATTTCACAGGAAAGGAGCTACAGGAAATTGCAGATGGGGGTATTGCTTTAATCATTTAACTTAATAAATTTAAATCATAAGACGAAAAAGAAGGAGGAGGGCAGTGCAGTCATGTTCACAGGATCCAACTACTCAACACTGAGCAAGCAAATGTAATATTTCTGTTCCATTTGATTTCTGTTGTTCCTATTTAGAAAGTGGGTGTGGGTTATTTACACATTTACAGTAGTGGGTACATATCGAAGATAATATTTTCTTAGCTGACAAATGCCATTTAATGACTGATAAGTGAAATATTTACCTACAAGGGTGCAGCTATCACATGCATTATTAAGCATTTATTTTTAGTAAATGCAGTATTAATTATCTATGACTATAATGTTAGATAATGAATTAATAATAGGTGAATGCAGTAGACATTCACACTGTAATAGTAGATTAGTCAGTGTGTTTATGTTTGCAATCGTTTTGTTATGGTCAGAGAGTCACTCACAGGATTACCTTAATAGCTTTAAAAATATACATTTTTCAAGTGCCATATAGAGTTGACATTAGTACTTGGTTGGATGAAACTTGCACCCCTGGACTATATAATTTTCTTTCTAAACTCAAGTTTGTTTAATTCATTTTGAGATAAAGTCTTCTGGATATATGTTTAGGGAAGTTTCACCCAAATTCCTAAAGCACTCTCTGCTAGATTGGAATATAATAGAAAAAGGGATGAAATATCATTCTACAGAATACAACGGAAATAGGAACTCCACTCCTGATCAGGGTAAAATGCAGGAAAAACATTACAAAGGCAAAAATAATTCAACAGTCAAACCCAAACACCCAGGTACAAACATAATAAGTAAAACAAATAAATCCTATGTAATTTTGCACTAGAATAAGAGTTTGTATAGCTCTAGAACAAATGTAAACATTTCACAGGTATGGATGTAATTATTGTGCTAGAAAAGAAGTAAACACATGACTGGTATGAATGCAGTCACACGATAGGCACTGAACTGGAGAGCCATGAACTGCTGTGTCCTTGCACGCCCCCGTCCTGCCATTGGCTTCAGTTGACCAGGTTTTCAAACAACTGTCTCTAAGATTTCTGTCTCGATCCCACTACCATGGAGGTAAACAGGATTTTATACAGCTCGCAACATTCTAAAATTACAGTTACACATACAACAACAGCATCTTTTTTTTTTCCAGAAACAGCATACCTGGTACTCTGGATAGCCACAGACCATGCTGTGTTGAGGTGGCTACTGTATACTATAATCAAGGAGTGTACAGCATCATAGTCATAGTACAATTCTAGTAAGTTATAATAATGTTTCTGCACATTCGTTTGATTTTTGTTTGGGGGCTTATAAAATCCTGTACGGCCAGATGTAATTTGCCCTTTTTATCTTGGGTCTCAGTCTTAACATTGTCTCATGAAAAGAATCCTGCAAAAAGCATTAGACTACCGGCTTTGTATTTGAGGAAGTATGTAAATAAGCTAATAAGCAGAAGGGAGGCGTTACTCACTAGTCGTGAGCAGGTAAGCTTTGCTTGTGCCAGAGCAAGGCCGACACACAGGGTCAAAGGTCTGATGCTGTCCAAACTGAAATGCCAACACACACATACACAACATGGAACATTGCGTGGGCTGGTTAGGTGTACAGGGGGCAGCTCTTTCAAATCAAATACTTGAATGGTCTATGGGCTATGTTGATTCCATTCATTTGTGTGTGTGTGGCAGGATACACATCACATATTTTGTGTTTTATTTTGTGTATATGTAACAAAAGGGCTGCTATTCTAACCCTCTTCCTTTTAGGCTTTATTCAAATAATTCTTTGAATCCCAAAATGCCAAATTAAATTTTTAAAACGTTCAGATAGGTGTGTTCACCCCTGCCCCCTGCTGGGCAGAAGGAGTGGATGGCACCATGTGTCTCAGCCTTACAGAGCTGATAACTTGTTGAATTATCTAATGTGTAAACTGACTATAAAATGAAGCAAAAAAAACAAACAAAAAAAACATTTATTGCACATCTTAAAAGCTGCCGTATATCAAAAGTGGTGAAATTAGCTAATGATGAAGTTTTTATAATAGTATGCCATGTTTAAATATTGTCAAACTGAGCATATATGACGGCCTGCATAAGGGAATTGTTATTGTTAAGTAGATGACAGCTGTGTAATCTGTATTTGAAAAAGGGGTAAATAATGTGGTTTATGTGTTCCTTGTGAATTAGCCCAGTAGTATTTTTTGTAATAATAAACATCTAAGTTAAGCGTAGACTTTGCTGAAGATGACTTTTCTTTGTGTTTTTGTCTACTGCTTACCTACAGCTTATGTATTGGGGAGAAGTTCTGAAATCTATAAGAGGACAAAATTGTATCTATGTTGTCGGAGAGATTAACTAGACCTAGAAGATGTACAATACGCCAGTGGTTCCCAAACCTTTTCGTCAGGGCCACCCTTTTGCAGATAGAAATATTTTCGAGTCCCCCATACTTTTCATTACCCACAGTAGTACTGCCAGTCCTTCTTCAAAACTTGTCCATGCTTTGCAGTGAAGAACCTTGCACCATTTATATTTAGCCTTGCTGTACCCCCTCCATTATAATTCCAGCCCCCCCCCCCCCCCCCCCCCTAGAGTTGCACCCCCCAGTTTGGGAACTAATGCAAACGCTGTCATAGATATTGTGAAAAGGATTATGTCATTTTTACAGTTTCTTATACATCCAAAAAAATTGAGTGTGTGAGATTTACCAGGCAGAAGTGCAACATGCAAATGGTAGTACTGTATATGTAAAAAAGTTAAAGTCGCATTTCGGCCCATATCAAGAAATTTAGTGTGTATTATTTTGAGTTATTTGGAAACATTCTGAAAAGTGTTTTTTATTTTTATTAAAAGCCTTTTTTATTCGCAAGAAAGCAAATTCTGTGTCACAGAAAATAGGAAAGAAAAAGTTGTTCATGATATCACAAAATATAAAACAACAAAATAATATACTTGCTTGCTCGGAAATGTTTTGATGAGTGAAAACTGTTTTCTTATGATGAATGAAGGGAATTTAAAGTTTAAGTTATATTATCTTGAGATGCAATGACAATTTTCCTCCATTTCCAAAATAACATAACAAAGAACTGGTAAGTGATAGACTCTTTATGTACAGTAATATATGTGGTTAGATTTGAATAAAATATAATTGACCTGTGTGATCAATTTCTTTTTTTTTAAAAAAAGGACATACTTCATTATTTTTTCAGGTCTAAAGGAAAGGTTTAGATCTTAGAAAAAAAGATATTGAAATTTGTTTTACATATTCAAAAAAAAAATCATAGCAATGGATGTTAAAATTGACAATTATATTACGATAAATCATTGCCTCCCATGGTCACAAGTACACTGCATATTTTCATTATCCCAAAGATTCTGCTTTGAAAGAATTTGCAGACAGCTTATTGCATGTAGTAACAATGCACCCTGCTATGAGACAAAGTCCCAACTTAGACTAGGTTGAATCAAACAACATTAAAACTCTAGTCTAGCACACAAGAGCCCCATTCATATTCTACTGACCGACCAGCTTGCCCCTAATCTTTATTATCACACAGCAAATTAATATTCTCTCAGCAAATACATCTTAATGTTGTTCCCACTGATGTTCAGCAGGCCATTTAATCCAGCACTGGGGTGTTTCCCTGCTGTACCAGTCTGTAGCATGTTGTTCTAACCGGGTTGTTAAAACCTCCACACTGCTGTTAAAAATACATTCCCTTGGGGGCTTGCAGAGGTCTTAACATTTAAGCAGGACAGAAAGCTTTAAGTCTCATTTAATGGAAGGTCAATATTAGTGTAAAGTTTGCAGTGTGTCCTTTTCATTTTTACACCTAGAAGAATGTAATTGCAGTGGTGAACTTAAGAATTAATGCTGTGTTATTGTGTTTTCCCATTCTGAATCAAGTCTGGCAGTCTGAATCCTGAACTGTGGGACGCCACGGAGCAACAGAAAGGCCTGATGGACTGGATTTGACTGTTCCATGATGCATGAAAACTTTGACCTGTGGTCTAGTTTGCGCCTTCTGAGAAGGTGCACAGCTTTCTGATTCTTAAATATTTCTATGGCTGACTTCTATACACATTCAAACATTCTCTTCCTAGCCCCACACCAGATCGCATTGACATTACACACGGCCTTTCACTGTTTACTTTCACTGAATCACCTAAAAACAACACCAGGCTGCTATAGTAGTATATAAGTAGTATAGTATATAAGTAGTATAGTATAATAGTATATAACCTCTGCACAGCAGAATGCTCGGTTATAACACGACTCAGCCAGACATTTCCCTGCTCTCAGCCGAGATGGACTGCACAGCGCCACAGTGTTTCAGTGTCCACTGTATAAATTTGCCTAGTGGCTAGCGGACTTCCTCTGCTTAGATCATCTCGGTGAATTTCAGACTTCATGTTCTTTAAGCCTAACATTGCTGCGACAGAACAGCTAATATTGGTAGCAAGAGCAACAAGTTAGAGGACTGCTGAGCCGCTCCGGCAACTCCCTGTTGCACATTCCTAGCAGGAGGAGAGAAAAGAGGAGAGGAGACGTTGTTAACATTACCTGCTAAACATCTAAACATCAACATGAATCGTCACTGTGAGAATATAACTGTAGCATGCCAATGCTAGCTAAAAGTACCAGCCTCATAGAGCCATAAGCGGAGACTCCAAGTCCTGTTTTCAGTTTACGTAATATCAGACAAATCTGTCAAAGCCATATGGCATGATTTGTTAGTGAAATGCATCCTGTTTGAGTTGAGTTGTATTAAAAAAAAAGGTCCCCACGGTCTACAGCAAATATTCAGAGTCTTTTACGCTCACGAGAAGTCGGTCAAAATTCTACTTGAGTGACGACTCATGGTTTAACAAACTCTCAAAATGAGTAGCCAGTGGCTCTGCGTGTTTACATTGAGGTTCTTTATCGAGGAGTCAAGGCAAGAGAGGATCTGCTGAGCCTCGTGTTTATACGGTCTCTTTCCTGTACGTCTGTTTGGGAGCCTGAGAGGGAAGAGACACTGCAGTCAGAGACCAGTCGAATATAAACACTGAACAATGGATGATGGACAGGGGAGATGTTTGCTCCAAAAACACAGTTTTGGGGTATTTGTGTTGGTGCCATCCAATGACAATATAGGACACTGTCAAAGTTGTCAAATTGTGCTGCATACATTTAAAGCCAGGACAAATCATTAGGCTACCACAGACTCTTCCCTAACATTTTATCTAAAGGAACTCTGCCCTTTCCGGGTGAATTATAGTCATTAAGAAATGTGGTGATATCCTTTACAGACATATCTGGAGTGAAAGTGACTTTCATGACACAGCTCTTTGACTCTCTGGGGTAATTTCACTAAGTTGTATGTTTATGTTAACTAATAGGCCCCATGATGTTTGCCAACCGACCACAGCTGAAGCAGTGATTAACCAACACCAACCTAGGGAGTGCGAAGCGAGTCAGACTTTGATCCGGCAGATATCAGGCTAATGTCGCTACACTATCAAAGCACCATTCCTCCTTAGAGAAGGCTCGTCTATCTTATCACAACAAGGACCCTGCCTCTGCCTTGCACAACTGGACCTTAAGTCCTGGGTGGTCTCTGGGCTAAGCTGCGTAATAACGGTGTGTAGCTGTTCCAAAAAAGACGTGGAATACAGCGAGAAAATGCTTCATTTCAGCCGGATAGGAATCTCCTGATAAACTTGATGGAACTGATAAGGTCAAGCTGGTGTTAGGCCTGGTTTCTCAAAATAAAGTAAATTAAATGTTCACGAGGTGGAGACATGCAAACAAAAAAAAAATCATATGCATTACCAAGATTACAGTGATTCATAAGGTACTAGTATCAAATCCCACCCCTTCGTTGCATGCCCATATCTGAGTAGTATAGTGTCTGAGTCTCATCCTTGAGCGGGAGTAAGGACGAGCGCAGTGGAGCTGTAAGAAGGATGAAAAACAATCTTAAGTGGGGTGCTGGGTGCTGTATTCCCCTCTCTACCACCTCTGTCCCATGTCGCTGACCTGGTCCTGGACCTGTACTCTTTTCAGAAGTGAGAGAAGGGGGTGTGGTCTCTTCTTGTCTACCCCATTTCCTGCCTTCCACACTAGCTCTAATTGGAAATTTGGGTGGCCCTGTTTATTTATATGGTTGAAATGCGGCGAGGTTGTATTTATATTTTCATGGCGCGTTCTCAGCAGTGCTGCATTACATAGCCTTCCCCTGAGATCACTGTGGGAGAGGGAGAGGAGCGTAGAGTAGCCCAATGGTTGAGTGTGTGCGTGTGTTTGTGTGTAGGAGGGAAGAGCGATGAAGGTTGTATGAGGTCTTATTTCCTTCTCTGTGAATCTGCACTTAACACTCTTGAAGGTAAGACTTTAAATGATCTATGTTTAATTGAGTCTGTCTGCGGATTAAATGAAAAGAAAAAAGACATTCCAAAAAATAAAAAACAACTTAAATGGCAATTGATTTGATTTTGTAATACAGATACAAACTAAATATTAACAAAAAAACAAAGAAAATACGATAATCAAAACACAAAGCCCAGATTAATCCAACAAATATTTCAGATGCATTGAAAAAATAAATAAAGCTGTACTCTTAGCGTATCAGAAATCACAAGAAAGTAAGACATATTCAATGACACACCGCTGAGTCAGAGAACCAATGTTTTTGGGTTAGGTTAGCCCTAACCCTAACCCTTCAGAGCATAAATGAAAAATAATCTGGACATCAACTAGGATTAACAGGTTTGTAGTTTTGCTAAAATACTTTTTTTTTTTTTTAGAAATGTGAAGGATATAAATGAATAAGAAATGGTAGGTGATTACATTTACATATATTCATAAAAACATATGAATATATGTAAAAAGGTAAAACGTGCATATGTTACATTTGCAAATATGCAAAATGTACATGCTCTATAGGCAAGATTAAGGAATTATGTCAATTTCTAATCCAATACAGTTTTTTTAGAAAAGCAGTTAAACAATTACTCTATACATGGCTATAGTTTCAGAAATTACAAACTACCCTCTAACCTAAAGGTCTCTCAGGTCCCATATGTATACATGGGTAAAACTGATCCTTAGATGAGCCATGTCAGAGTGGTGGCAGTGTGTGTTTATCTTTCAGACCGGGGGTTGCTGAGTGGCGGAAGGCAGAGCTTTCTAGTCAAGCCATGGCTACAGAGGGCCTGGATCTGACTCTGGATAAAGTAAACACATGAGAGCGCGCACGCACACACACACACACGCACACACGCACACACACACACACACACACACACACACACACACCACACACACACACACACACACACACACACACACACACACACACACACACACACACACACACACACACGGCTCTCCCGTCCTCCTCCCTGCCCGTCAGCTGGAGACCACACACCCAGACCACACAGAGTCTGAGAACAGCCCGAGTCATTCTCACGCAACACAGCCCACGAGCTGTCACTCTGACCATGCACCTCCGTGTCTCCGTCAGCACTGGTTCTGCGTGTCACTTGACACACGTAACAAAGTCATGTGTGTTTGGAAAGATGGAAAATGAAAATAGTTGAATCCCAAACTCTTTACTTTTTTAGGAGGAAATACAACGAGTGTGATTTGATAATGTTAATGAATCCAAATCAAGTGAGGGAATTAATTACAAAATTCAGTGTGTGCCTGTGTGTGTATGTGTGCATGCGTGCATGCATGAGAAAAGAAAATCTGCATGTTATCTCTAGATTAACGAATGTGTCCACAGTGAGAGTAAGAGTGCACTGGTGGGGTTGTGTGTTCACCAAAGCGTTTGTCCTGAGGACAGTGTTGTCATTTACATCGTGCTACAAACACCAGCAATGACCAACCACTGAGCGGCTATTCTGCGCTGATCGCTACAAGTTAGCATTGTTTTCTGGTCACCGAGTATTGTGCTCATCACTGTCACTGTTTATGCCCGGCCATCCAATCACAGCGGAGGAGGGGTGGGAAAAACAGGCTACCACAATGATCAACTATCACATCCTACATGTATCAGTGCTGAGCAACAACAACAGAGGCTAAATGAATACTGTAGACAGTAAATATGTGATACAATGTGACAATTCACATCGATGACATTAAAAATAAACCGCGGTAGACTTTAAACAGAAGATGTCGTAGCCATCTACTTTTGACTACTTGTTAGCATCCTATAGCTGTGCCAGGATGGTGGCAGCTTCAGCGGGCGAAGATCGTGGATCTATGAAGATAAATTGGGGATGCAGCAGCCTGTTTTAAAATCTGAGGTGTGGCAGCATTTTGGCTTCCCAATGTCTGAAGGTGGGAAGAAAACAGACCAGAAAAAAATAGTGTGCAAATAGCACAAGTGTAAATAGCATTGCACAAGAATGATACACTACTCAAACAGTTCAACCAACATGATACAGCAACACCACACCACAGTGAGAAGCTCAGGTCACCGCTACCGGTCTTTGAATGCAGGGAGGGGCCCATAAAGAATGCCGACAGTGTCCAGAATTCTGTGCTACGCCTGTGTGTGTGTGTGTGTGTGTGTGTGTGTGTGTGTGTGCGCGCGCGTGTACTTCTGACTGTATTTGTGTGCTTAGGCAAGGGTGTTACAGGAAGTCACATCCCTGGGCCATTAAGAGTGATCAAAGGGTTTGTGAATGCACTAGTGACTGCACCTAAGTGTGTGAACATCATGTGTTCCTTTTTTTGTTTTGTTTTGTTAGAGAATTCATATTTCCACTCTGTTCAACTCAAGTACAGCTACCAACCAATGATGCATCACCCCCTGCTGGTCGTATATTTTTCTGCATGCATGTCCATGTGCACTCACTTTTTTTAGTTGGTTCATTACTATTTATTTTGCATCTCTATTGAATGTTATAAAGGAAATCTAGATTATGGTGAAAATGCAGCATTTCCTACTTTGTCTAATGACGTTTTAGTGTTACATCCTTTATCTCAAAAACCTCCGCGAGTTGCCAGCCAAACTAAACAAGCAGCCCACCCCTTGCATCAGTGCCAGGTAGACCACCATATTGTTCTGCTTATCAGCTCTTATCTGTTTACCCTTGCATCCCAAGTCATCTGATTGTTTTCCATTTCTTTGCCGCTGCTTATCCGACAACTGTTATTGCTTTCCTGCCATCATAACGTAATGAGTCAAGTACATTGTTATCTGAAGAGGCGCAGATAAACACAGACATCTGAAAACAATTTGAGGTGATTAATTGTGGTGATAAAGATTTTATATCCCGGTGATGGGGAGCAATTCTCATGCCTTGGGTAGGTCATATCCAGAGAATTCATAGTAATAGGTTATCATAATATTAATAATGATGATAGAAACTGACATTAAAATAAGAGGATAATAGAGAGTAATTATGTGTATTCAGTCACACCTAGACACACGTCAGTTTTATTGTCCTATGTTCATCTGTCAGCAGTATTTCTTAGTATTTGTCTCCATCAGCTACTGCTCCATAAGAACACAACATCAGCAGAATGCCTGTAAGTGATGATTGGTAGATTTGCAATGTCATTTTCAGGGGTCAAATTCTGTCAAAAAGGAGAATGAGGTCAACACCTTAACCACAGGGTCAACAAGAAGGATCAGCCAGAGTTGACATGGTAAAACAAAACTGTCATCAGAGCCAGGGCAGAGGTCTGACCCTAAACAAACGGGGGTCATGGACTCTGAGTCTAGTGTAGAATTACCACAGGTATATTCCAGGGATAAGGTTTTGAAAAGTAAGGAGATTTAACCAGCAGGGGGAGCTGATTCTTTTACTGATTTATTGTGATACATTTCTTTCTTGCCTTTTTTGTTTGTTCTTTTTTTGTTTTGCTGTTCACCCCTGGGCTCCCTTTTATGTCCGATACATATGACAGCTACAGGGGCTCCCTCGATAACACTTTTCATGTCTGCGATGACAACCTTGAATATCTGCCAGTACCAATAAAATCTGATACTGTCTTTCCCCCTGAGTTGTTAATACAGTGGAAATGCACATTCATTTAAGATGAATGTGCTTTGTGAGAAAAATGATGATGACAACATGTGAATGAAGGTAAAATGTTTTATTTCATAAATGCTTTTGTAGCAGTACATATAATATACAGGTGTACTAGACAAATTGTAGAATGTTTGGCGATGTTATATGTAGCATAACACACGTCTTAGTTACTTTTATTGAAATATTGCTTATAATAGACAACACTCTCGAAACAAAAACCTTTTGAGCCTTAACTCATGTAGTTTAGGTTGTGTTTTAGCCACATGTTAAACAAGCACATTTTCAGAACCTGGTAGAATGTAGGTTTAAAAAAAAATCATACATACATTGGCTTCACAGTTCTTATGTTATGAGCTTTATCAACAGACGAAAATACGGTGTTGGTTAATTAAAGCAATACAAAGTCAACCATTTAAGAGGCCTAAGTATTGTATGAGAAGATAGCACGGATACATTTCATACGTGATTTTATGGAGCAGAAAAATGTTTTTGCTTGTCTTCTTTTCTAACTTGCTGGTCATGTTGCCCTCCCTAAAATTCAGAGATTTCTGTTTAGCTGCAGCTATGTTAACCAGCAGATGTCAGCATTGTTACGGTTCTTACTGTGATACACCTTCATTTCTTTTTCACCCAGAGTCTGATGAATTATGACGCATACATACATATATAAAACAAATCAACAAAGCTTTCTGAATATGAGGCTTAAAATCGAAATCACAGAATCATTATATAAAACGAACATCAAAAATAAACAACTTTTTTAGTAAGTGTGATCAATGAAACCCCAAAAGGAAAGACATCATCCATGTGTAGTAAAAGCAGTAATAGTATGAGGAGAGATATTTACACAATTGCAATGTTACAGCGATTTGAGGTGGGAAAATTAAGCATAAAGATTAACACAGTATATTGTTGTATAACAAATCACTATTTGCACAGACAAATTATTTATAGACCTCTGAGTCAAGATGAAATTGAGAAAGTGTTGCATTTGATGTGCTCATGGTAGTTTCATTTCTCTGTAAAAAACAACAAAAACATTGTGATGTTGGGGCATCAGTTGACTTAAATGTCGGCTCCAAAGCTACGACTTAACGGCTCAGGCAATGTCATTTGGAGCAACGGCTCATACAGGCGGAAAAACTGAAGCCTGACTACAAATGATGTGGCTTCCTGCAGAGGGGGAAATACCTTGGCAAATGTGTGAATGTGCTTTTCTTTCTTTTTCTTTGCAAATCTGTCTCTCTGTTATACTCTCTCTCTCTCTCTCTCTCTCTCTCTCTCTCTCTCTCTCTCTCTCTCTCTCTCTCTCTCTCTCTCTCTCTCTCTCTCTCTCTCTCTCTCTCTCTCTCTCTCTCTCTCTCTCTCTCTCTCTCTCTCTCTCTCTCTCTCTCTCTCTCTCTCTCTCTCTCTCTCTCTCTCTCTCTCTCTCTCTCTCACCCCCCCCCCACTTTGTTTGCAAATCAAAAAGAGCTCAAAGAGGAAACAGCACAGCAGACATGAGTAGTAGAAGATTAATATTAATATATATAACATATGTTAATCATTCTCCATATAATGTCTACTCCTTGCACGCACGTATTTGTGATTTCCGGTGTAGTTTCAAAGTTTTACAGTAACTGTAAAGTGTGATGTGAAACAGGTGTACGTGTTTGTGTTTGAGTCACTGATGTTGTAGGTGGGGGAGATACATGTTTTATCCTGAGTTCATAAATGTCAATTCCTGATAACAGTAATAGTGCAACTGTGTGACACACACGTCCCCACCTACACATATGCACATACATGGCCCTTTACAGCACACTGTACATGGAACTGGTAACATTTTCATTGTTAGGATTCAATTCTGAATGAGTCAAATGTCCGACTGTGTAGTAATGTGAAACAACAATTTGCTCAGCTCAGAATTAGACTGACTGAGATGTTTGAGGGGGAAAATGATTTATGGTTCAGACGCGCGTGCACACACACAAAAGAAAAACATTCCCGCCTGTGATTTTGGTCAGACTTTTAAAGCCATTGTGAAAGTGATGCGGTTTAAGTGTGAAGGAAGTAAATGCAGAGATCGAAACTTTGGACCACAGAAGAACAACAAAACCTTTATCCCTTCTGATGCTGCATCAGCCTTTAGGACTTCAGCAGCATGAGGAATTGCGTTATTCTCACAATTGGATATACATCTTATGATGTACACATTTTCCTAAGTAGGTAGTTTAAAGTTAGGTAAGTTTTTGTGTGGACGTTACATCCAGTGTGAGAACCTCTAGTATCGCAGACATGGGAACCAGAGAGCTCCTCCCTGGCTGAGCTTGCACAGCGACCACAAAGGTAGTTTTTCTTCCCATTTGTGAGGCCTAAAGTTTCAGGTCAAGAGGAACAGGTACAGTTTCCTTCCAAGTTTCGGGATGAGTGTGATTTTTCCAGTCAATTTCCTTCAGTCCAGTCAGGTAAACAGTCCCCAACTTTTTTTTTGCATGCTTGAGATTTTAAGATGAATCCACGTCTACGTTTTATGTCTGGCACAGTTCAATCAAAAAACTAGTTTTTAAAATAAGACCCAAGAAGTAAAACTATACAGTATATCTACTATCTATAATCATCGTGTGCTTTCTTAGATTATCTTGTGACTCCTTTTAAGGGTTTTGTTCACTAGTAAGTGAGTCCTGCAACATATGTAGCAGCCAAGAGACAAACCAGTTGTGATAACAGCTTCCTGTAGTACAACACCAGACCAGTGATAACATCGGTTTCTGTCAAACTCAAGTTGTAGCTTTTTTGTGCCAAAAAACAAAATTGAGGGCTAAAATGGACTACACACTGATATTGTTGACCGTTCACTTGTTAACCCCAGTGTTTTTTGTTATTTTGCACATCAAGTACTGTGGGAAATAAAAGTTTTGAATCAGACGGAGACGTCTCAACTGAGTTTAAAAGTTTGTGATTGTGAACAACAGTGTGTGTAAGTGCAACATTCACAATGTCAACTGTTACCTGTGAAAATACAATAAATATTCATTCAGTCTCTGGTTTGCCCCTTTGACATATCAGTGTCTGTCTTAGGGGCCATTCTTCCTGTGCACCTGTGCTAGTACTTCCTGTCTCAGTCGCCCTCCGCTCCCCTCATCCCCTCACCCTCAAACCGCATCCTTCACACTGTCACAATAATACTTGTAAAGAGAAAAAAAAACACTACTTCACAGGCACAGACACAAAGACTACAACACATAGGTGTGCAAGTGAAAAACACAGGGTCTTCCCCATCTCTACCCCCTCAGTGCTATGACCGCTTCTACCATTTACAGTACACAGCAGTCACAGGCGTGAGATACGGTCAGCGGTTTACATTCACCTTCATGCCCTCATGCATGTGTCACTCCTGAATATGCTGTAGAGGTCTCTGGGAGGGATAGTTGATTGCAGGAGATGTGTTCTGTTCCTGGATGTGATCAAAAGCCCGCAGGTAGTGGCCATTGTTCTGCTGGTAATAGTACACCAGTTTTCTGGCAAACACTGGCTCAACCTAAAATGAAATATTTGAGATATTTCTGTAACTGCTTAATAATGTTATCTTATTTTACTCTACAAAAGAAGAGAGCAGTATCTAAAGAAGCAGTGAACTTGGGGAGTAAAGAGGTGTTGGCGCGTGAGCATACTGTGAACCAACTATTGTAATGCCTTCCTTTGATGTCTTCTCAAAAAGAATTAGGATAAAACCTACAGTACATAATACCTATTGCACTTCCTTCAATTGTCTTGTACAAAGCTGTGTATTAATTTACTTATTTTATTTGAGTTATTTAAAGTCATACATGATTGTATAATATGTTCATTAAAAAAAAGTCACATTCAGGTTTCAACTTGCCTAATATGTAGACTTGTTACTGCATTTTGCGTTTGTAGGATATTATGAGGTCTAGGCCTAAATACTACAAAAAATATTTCTAATAGCAATATGATATATTATGACATATTTTAGTATTTTCACTATCTAAGAATGTAATAGCTAGCGGATGGATACCTGTGCTGTGATCATCTTCCTTGGGCGCTGCAGATCTGGGTACTCGTCTCCAAAACATAGCACCACCTGGTGTCTCGGTAAATGTCGGCCATTATGGGCAAAATCTTGAAGCTCTGAGAGAAGAAGAGCAATAAAAGAGAGGGGAATGAGGTGCATTGCTCACAACAAATCCACTATGCACACCTTATCACACTCCAGCATGTCACATTTAAACTATATCAAGAAACATTAAAAACCTTAAATTGCTCTTACAATAAACGCATCATAATCATTGTGACTTTTCTGGAAACCACTGATGTGGATGATGGAAATGTCACAGCGCAAACATTATCTTGTCATACAGGCCTGCATAGAGTGTGGTGGACCACATGAGGTGGGTGGGGATACTTTGGCCCCTCGCTGAGAATGTGACAAGCTTTTTAGTGCTACATCACTGTGAGGGACTTACCCAACTAAAGCGCCTGTGGCCATGTCCTTCATCGTTATCATTTACAGTCATTATCAACATGACCACAACCATCGTCATACTGTAAATAGATGAAGCAGCATGGTTATCACTGCATTATTCCAATCACTTGAAGAGTTTAATGAGCAGTAAAACACAAATTCATGATCTTTATCCTATTATGAAAGAGCACCTACAACAAATGATTAAACTAAACACATCTATTCATGTAGTATATGGACTTAAAAACCAGCATGATGGATAGTGTACAGTCACAGTCATTTAAGGTAAAACCTGAATTGAAATTTTCGGAATACTGAATACCTTCTGCAAAATGCATGTTGTTTTTTGTCATAATGTTGGACTAACCCCCTGTACAAACACCAGTGGACAAAATACTGTGAATACTTGTAATTAAATCAGATAAACAATGTCACCTCAAAGTACATAGAGGGGAATGCTGTCTGTTTTATGCCACTGCATTTATCAGACAGCTTAAAGATTAAAATGTGTTACATACGAAACATATGATTGTCTTATGAAATGTGATAGCATTGCTATAAATCAAACCATGTTAAAAGAAGTTATAATTTAAAAAAAAGGAAATTCTGTTCATTAGTAACGTAGGTTTACATTACTAAACTTTACGTAAAATTTTAAATAGAGGAATAGTGTAATTGAGAACTATTATTTTATGATCTGCTGCTTATAATCCTGCTACTTTTCCACTGATAGAGGTCGTCATATGCTGTGCCCTTCAGGGAGAATTTGTGATTTGGGGCCAATATAACTCTTTGTGACACAATCTGAGTAAAAAAGCTAACAATATAGACTTATATTAATATTGTTTTGCACAGCATCACATTCCACAGGTGTTTCGACCATTGTTTACAAACTTGAAGGAGTGAGCAGAACACAACAGAAAGACATCAGTGCTTACCAATAAGGAATTGCTGGGTGTCAAACAATTTGCATGGCTGCTCCTTCTCCAGCTTGTTGGCTTTATCCATATATGGAGCCAGAGGTCCTTCCCAGTACACTCGTCCCTGGCAGAGGCGCTTAGCATATAACCCATCAGGCATCATCCACAGAAGCACCCCCTTCTCCAGTACATTAGGAAGCATCTCAGCACCCTGCCTCTGAGACTCAGGGTACGGGAATGGAAAAAGGATGATTTCTGCCCCGCTGTGAAGCTTGTCTTCTGGGCATGGAGAAGAAGGGGAGGAAGATGATGGTGATGAGGAGGAAGGAGATGTGATCCGACAACCTTCTGGGCTGGTGGTGGTAACCTCCTTCACCAAAGACTCTCTGTAGTATAGGGACACATGCAGGCTGAAATCTGGAAGAAAAGAGATGAGCATTTAGCAGATACATCCCTGTAGGAAACTGCCTGATCAGATGGAGGCCCTGAAATAAAACTTGAATAAAACTGAATTCTAGTATTAGTATAGTATAGTGAGTATTTCTCACTTCTCTCTTATTTTTCCAGGCATCTTTTTAACCCTCTGTTTTTAATCTATCATCATGTGATAGATTTTTTTTCACCAACACGACCTGCTGCTCTGACTTCAGAATGGGGAAGTAAATCTGTGTTGTAAAAAGTGTTTGTAGTTTCTTATCTGTACATGCAAATTTTTCTCAAAATAGTAAACAAACATGCGCAAGGACATCTGTGTGCATCCATCTTTTAACGAGGCTGAGATGATTCTTTACCTGTTATGGCATTGTTTTGGTCAACTGAATACGCAGGCGGTTGGGACTCGGAAAAGAAGGTGTGGAAGGAGAGCTGAAAACCTGTGCAGAATAAATTCAATAAATAATGCTCATAATTAGATTACTGAAGTATAATATGGAACAACAGCTAGTTTGGAAAATGCATAAAAATCATTAAAAAGAAATCAATGAAACAAATGTACTGTATTGCAGCCTTGCAGTAGATCAGGCAGAGAAGTCATATGTTGTTATGTACATAAACAAATTTGGCCCTTTTTTGTTACACGGACCACTCATCACTAGTGCGTAGCTGCTGAATCGACCACTGCCTGTTTCCCCAGCCACTTCACTCGTGCCATCTCTTCACCCTACACATGCATCAGCAGGGAAGTGTGCATGTTTGTCGTTTCAATATGATATCATTTAACTGTTTAGTATCCCAGATGTTGGGTTCTTGACAGTCATAACAACACAGCCAAGCTCAAATGCACGTTGCAATGAATAGTTAACATCTTAATATATATATATTGTGAAGATATAATGGCAGAGTAATATAGCAGAATATTGTTTTTAATGTACATTATATAATTTATTCATAGTACTGGACAATTACCTCCCCTTCAACCACAGGCCTTCGTGGAGTTTATCTACCACCCGAACCTAACTCCTGTACTTGTATACGCATAAAAAAAGTTGGCAACTAAACCGTGCTTAAACTTATGGTTGTGGCATTTTTTTCCACCTTAATGATCAAATTTGAATTCACAGCTGTAAACGGTAAGGTGACAACTTTGTTCCATCTCAGACTTCTCGTTTAATATAAATATTGACAGGATGTCACAGTTAGGTGTCTGTGGATGGAAAATTATGCTATTTTTTGGATAATATCTGTAAAAACGAAGACAAGAAAAGCACATTTCTCTACATTAAAGCAAGCCAAAAAAAACTATGCAATACACCAGATGAAAGTTAAGATTGGTCATTGCATCAAACTGTATATCTGCTAAGCATTACAGTAACACTTACAAACAGTCAGTGAATAAATCTATCTAGTCCATCTAGCTCTACTTTTATAATCAAGGCAATATCTTACCGTTTTCTGTGTGTGATCCTGGCCAAGCTCGGCTGAACGATGACGGGTAGTGGCACTGACCATACTCTGTGTGTGGCCCGTGGTGATGTGTAGGTGGAAGAGGTTGTTGTTCCAGGGGAGAGTAATCCCTCCAGTCTCTTCTCTCCTGAGAAACCACATAGCTAGACACCTGAGAAAGATGCACAGGGATGGGGACGGAGAGGAGAAGAGGTCATTAAATATCAATGTGCTCAGACCAGCATGCAGTGGCCACAATATCAATCTGCTGACCTGATTGTGCGGAGACAAATATGGAGGAATGTAGCCAGGGGCCTTTGCATGTGATGGTGTCTCCTCTGTACTCATCTTCATTCCTGTAAATGTACAAAACATTATGATTGGTCCACAATATCAGCGATGCTTTGCTATGAAGACACCACATCTCCTGTTACAATATACTGCAAACCTAACTGACCTAATTCATTTTGGCAGGTTCAAACTGTGAATATGTTTTGTGTACTTGTGAGGTCCAGCCATTTTTTTGAGATACAGGCTGTTTTTGTGAGTGCAACAGACCTCTGAGCCTGAATCCTGTTGTTTTTTTTAAGCAAACTAATTTCAGCAAACTGCTCTGGTGTGACAAAAACTGTTGTGTGATGGCAGAGACTTAGTTATGCAAGGCTGGAGGTCGCCTGGTTGTGTTATGTACACCCTGTGCTTAACCGAAGCCCTCTAAAAAAAGCACTAGGGCCTTTTTGGTACATGCTTTAGCTTCCTTTGTGCTTCCTGCCTCATCAGAAACAACTGCTGGGTTGCATTTGTATGTGAAAAATTGCCAATAGTCTGTAAACCATGTGAGGTGCAGTGTATGCATGATGCAATATACAAAGGTTTGTTACGGCACGGCTGATTTTACAGTTTGTTATCAAATTTCAAAACATAAACTCGCCTTGTTACATCTGACATAACCATGAATTATATTTACATACACTTACCTCTTTTGGCTGCCTCTGGAATGATTCTGTACACTTTATAGGGGTCTGAGATGTCCAGTTGGCTTCTCTCCACTAACTCATCAAAGTCATTGCTTTTATTAAGAGCACAGCGTAGTCTGGTTTTCCATGTAGGGGGATCAGGCTTGTCGACTCCTTCCTTATATTTTCCCTTAAACAATGCCCATGCCTGAAACAATAATTGAATATATCAATTTACATTTCCTCTTTAGTCAAGCGTACCAAGCATTTAAAAAAGTTAAGGCTCTGAAGAATGGATTAACGCATGAACACTTCTTTAAGTTAAAACAAATAATAAAGAAAAATCGTTTTTTTAGATTACACTACATTACTACACTAGTTTGGTCATTTATATACAATTAAATGCAATTCTTGAAGGTTTAGGTGCAGCGTGAAAAGATAAGTGGGATGGTCTAACCTTGAAGAGTGCAGCATCCTCGTCTCTGTTATAGTCTTGTTTTCCCGCATGTTTCCACGGAATCCTAAAGATGCTTTTGTCATCATTTTCCCAAACAAGGCCAGGATATATCCTGCTGTCAATCTGATCAATCAGCCACTGTCTCAGTTTGCCATTGCCGCAGCTGACTGACAGACCACTGTCCTCATCCAGGTTCATCTCTGGGAAATCAAATAAAGCGTGTAACATAACTGTATTGGCACAGCAAGGTGACAGAGTTAAACACATCTTTTTATAATGTAAGATTCACTTGTTTAAATGAACCTGACCAAATCAGTCTAATACAGATGAATACGATTTTAGGTTCAGCTCCAACGTGCTCAAGTATTAGAACTTTTATTGTTGTTAATCCCAGCGCAACCACAATACACAATCCTAAATTCAATTAAATAAAACCTTGTTGTATTTTGTTTTCTGTTCTGTCTTTCATTGTCCAATTACAATTTTTTAAGTGATAAAATAGATGCCAGTGTGTTATTGAGTTAGCTCTCCTCTGCAGCCCTATAGTTGTAGTATTAGCAATGCTTGCTTTTAACACTTTTGACCAGAGTGATTTACAAAGGACGTGTACCAGGGCAGAGGTTCAAGTGGGTACTTGTCTTAACCATGTTAGCACTATTTTCATCTCTGTCAGAGAAAAGAAAGCAATTCAGCTGTAATTTAATTACAGAAAAGAAAGTAATTCAGCTGTAATTTAATTACAAGATTGAGTTTAACACAACAATGCACGGTATGATATTATTTCAACTTTAAGGTGTATTTAGTTACCAGAAATTCTAAGCTGAATAACAAACATTTCATATCTTTAGACTCAATACTGTACAGTGATTGAGATCAGGCATGTTCAAATGACAGAATTTGCTGGGTTCAATAGGTACATTAAAAATGTTTCATTAATTACAATGTTGATAATACAGTCATTCATTTAAAAAGGAGCTTCCGCTTACCGCTGATCATGCAAGCTCTCCCCGTTGAAATCTGTTTTGAAGCTCTATGTGTTCTATCCTTAAGTGTTATCACGTCTTGATTTGTTGCAAGGAGGAGCCTCTCGGGCTCTGACAAGTTCACGAGGAGACGTGCAGCGATCAGCCACTCATTTCTGTGAAACTCAGCGTGGAACTCAACGCCCACGCAAAACTGTGGTGGGGAATCCCTCTAGTGACACCCTGAGCAGACACTGGTACAGAATGGAACAGTTACCTGTTCATATTACCAGTAAAGAAAAATATTTCCCGCACATACATATATTTTTTGTTTTCATAAAAGCCTACAAGTGCAACCTCATTTCCAGTGATAGCTGTTGACTAGAAATTTCAGTGTCTTCATTTTGTTATTGGGGAAAGATTGAATTGAGGCGAGGAACTAATGTCAGAAGCATAGGTCAGAAGACACATGGTTGAAGCTGAAATATGTTTCAGGCTACTTAAGTATTACTGCCCTCTAGTGGCCAACCATGCAGATGCCAAATGATCTACAGCTTAAAAAAGACTACTACTAATGCTGATAATTCAAGTTTTTTTTAAATATTTATAGTCTCTTAATACAATTGAGAATAAAAACTGATAGAAGAATGTGATCTCGGTGTTTTGGACGCCACCATGCATGAGCTCCCTTGCACATTAGACAAACAGGAAGACTACCAGGAAACAGAGATGCAAACACGACACAGAGTGTGTTCTTATCACCTTTGACACAACAGCCCCCCGACAGACAACCTCACATCGATAACGCTTGACTTTTTACTCCTTTTATTTCACAATTTGAAATCATTATGACACAGTGCAAAAAAGCCTACAACAATCATTCTCATCATGATGAGAAAAAACACACAGCACAGTAACATCAACCAAAGCTAAAAATGAATATGTGCTTTAAATGTTAACTGTCTGTTCCAGTTTTCATGTCCATGATACTTAGAGAATTACTCCAGTGGCAACAAACATCCTGACTGTAGTCCACTCCAAAGCACATTAGACTTCCAGATAGGTCCAGAATACTGTACTGTAGCATCTCACGTTGGTGTAATCCTCCTAGGCTGAGCGGCAAAAATATCTCAAATCGTTGAATCGAAAGATCTGATCAGATACCTCAAGGTGAGCTAGATGCCTGTTTTTCCACCCCAACACCGCTGACTTTAGACATCCTGGCAAGCAAGTCACGTAGATCAGCCTCATCATTGAAGGGGTTATCCTTATATTCATTCTGTATCCATTCTCTGAACTGCAGGGAAGGAAAACAACTTGTTTTTTGATGACAATGTAGAGACGTTTGTAAAATGCACTTTCTCCATACAGTAATCACATCTATTCAGTATTGTGTTGATATCTCTCTCTCTCTCTCTCTCTCTCTCTCATGCTCCGTCTCACCCTTGCTCAATTCTTAGGACTGACCTGATTAGCTTGAGTAGCCTCGAACTCCTGGAGCTGGCGCTGAAAGCCCAGGTTGGGGCCAGCACAGGGCCGGACCACCTTCACTGCAGCCAGCGCCTCCTGCCAACCCAGTCCTGTCACTGTCATGATGTAAGCCACCACCAGGGTGACACTGCGGGACACACCTGCCAAACTGTAAGAAGAGAGAGGGACGGATGCATTGTATGACAAATTAAATCAAACCGCTGAACGACACGATAAGCATACTCAACACTTTTAGATATGGACGTAAAGTGCTCTCTATTTGAGTGGGTAAATTAATGATTAAAGTTATTAATGAGTGCGTCAACATGTACATGAGCATCCCAATTCCAAACAGGTATTCTGATTATGTTTTGCACAAGTAACATATGATATCCTGGTGGTAAGTATTATATGAAGTATGATTGGATCAAGTTGAGAGAACGGACCTCCACGTAGAGGCTACGTCCAATTTTATACAGTCTATGGTCAGAAACCAGGATACTGTGACACTGTGTAAATGTTTCCTGAATATGTAAAGCCAGATTCAAAACCAAGACACTAATGTGCATGTAAAAATACTGTTTGAGAACTACATGTTGAAACCACATAACCTTGATGATTATGTAAAGTAGTAATAACTATTGTAAAAAGTTTTAGACTGTGGATCTCCCCTCGGACAGAAAAGGGCACCTACCCTCCCCCCAACCTCCCCTTAGTTTACTTGTTTAGTATGTTGAATTCCCAGATACCTATGGGACCATGATTATGTTATTTAATCCCATCGACACTTATTAATAGCATAATATTGCTGTTTGACAAGACTTTACCAAATGCATAAAAAGGTCTGTTCTAGGGCATTTATTTGTTTCTGACTCTGGGGAAAACATTTTTAATAATAAATTAACAATAATAATAATAAGTAGTAATAATAATAATAATAACACTATATAGTATTCTCTAAGTCTGTATCTCTGAACTATCTCTATAACAAATCACACACATTTAGGCTATCCAACGTGAACTACCATAATTAATGTAATGTTTTTTCTCACTTCCATTCACTGAGCCTTTTTCTCAGCCAATACCATCAATATTCGGGATAGTGACAGACAGACAATACAAGAACTGTGTGGTAAAATAAGGGGACTGAGGTGTAGAAACAGATTGAATACACATTGTTCACACTACATTATCTCAATGAAATCAAGTATGGCAGAGCGACCTGCGGCGGTGCAGTTCTTATAAATAGCCCCTTGTTCCCCAGTATTTCTAAGAAGACCCTCTGTATACCCAAATATAACTTTCGCTGTGAACGTATGGTATGCTTCCCCACGACACAAACACAATGTGGTCAGTCTTGTTACTGTACTCTGTTATAGGAAGTTCATGAATAGGCTTCTGCTTATCATTTAATCCCCTCTGTGCAACAGTTACACATGAGTTCACTTGTGTACCTGATTAGTTTAATTTTTTTTTTCAGATCTAGATGAACTGTACATTTATATTCAACATGTCTATGACTGTATTATAAGATATATGGAGGAAATCTATCAAGGTCGACTACTTAAGTAGCATCTCTCGTTGTGTGAGCGAACCATGGTTCTATAGATTTGAGGTAAAGATACAACTATAGACTGTAGTCTATGGATACAACAAGCAGTCTTGCTCTCACCAGTGAACGAGGCAGCCTTCTCCTTTCAGGCGGGACTCGTGCATGAACATTATGCTTTGCTTAAAGTGTTGAGTCCTGTGGAGCATAAACATATTTGTTATATTAGGCCACATTTGAACATTATGACAACACAGCAAGAACAGCTGTAAGAGCTGTGCTGTTATTTTGACATCGCAGACACTTTAAAGCTCCTGAATGCATTTCAAGGTGGATTGGTTGTGTATGTGTAAGGTTTTTTGTTTGTTTGTTTATTTCCTACATGCCTTGTGTGTTTTTGCACCTGACTTGTCAACCCTTTTATTTCTTTTCCTGGACAGGATCCGGGTCAGGATAGGGGTGTGCTCATTTCAGGTTTGTTAGAGTTGGTGTCATATTTCGGGTAACAGGTTATAAAACACCTCGCAGTCTGAACTTAAGAGGTATGAGGCAACTGGGGCAGTGAGGGTGACAAGGGCATTAGAGTAAATGTGTGTGTGTGTGTGTGTGTGTGTGTGTGTGTGTGTGTGTGTGTGTGTATATATATATATATATATGTGTGTATGTCTATGTGCAAGTGTGTGGAGGGTGTGTGGGGAGAGGGGGTGTATAAATAGAGGCACAGCACCAACCAAAGTGCTAAAACTGCAGAACTGAGCAGCAAGACTTCCTTCCTGCTAAAAGACCGCCTGATATGTGAATTTGGCCAGAAAACGTGTGTGCGCATGTGTGTTCGTGTGTGTGCACGGGTGTCTAAACCAGTGTTTCCCTTGGTAATACGTGCACCACCCTTGATTTTAACATGAAAACAACTGCATGTTGTTGTGCATGTCATGTGTGCAAGTAAAAAAAAAAACAACAGCCATGCAGCAAGAGCAAGAGAATAAGTTCACAATTAATTTGTTCAGCTGGTAGAAGCCTAGCCTATCATTTACACGTTAGCTTGAAGAAGATGAACCTCAGACGCCCACACAGTGCAGCCACAAATGAATGCTGTTCTCTCTCTCTCTCTCTCTCTCACTCTCTATGTCTCTCTCTATCTCTGCCTTTCATTGTGCTGCACTGTGTTTCTGTTGCTGCACATTTAGGTACTTACAGGTTTTGTGTGGGCAGGTCAGCTGCTGAAATGCAGAGATAGGTCATCTCCTGAGGGACAAAGAATTACTAGTTACCTGTCAGCGGTCACGTGCTCTGATGCATTGAACACAAGTCAATAAACCGGCAGATGATAAACCCTGCACATCAACAATCTTAAACAGTCATGTGTGTGTTGCTCACTGTGAACACAGGCTGTGCTACTGTATGTGGAACAATAACGGCTATTTTAGGCCAAGTAGTAGTCACACCTGTGCTTGCCCCCTTTAAGAAAACTGAGAATCTGCTTTTCTATTTGCAGCTATTAGAGAAGCTTTACATCAAAATCAATAACCTAGAAAATATTAATAATGAAGCGAGACTGCACAATACACACTGGTTGAAGCAAGAACGTCCGCCTACTCTAAAACCTACGCACACACACACACAAAACTCAGCACACTGACTGGACCAACTGTTGTCGACTGGCATTTCTCATGATACTCCAACTCTCACATGAGTATGAAACTCCCCTGCTTACTGTTTACTCACTCACTCTCCTCAAGAAGCAGCATGGCGCCTCTTGCCGTTTAACCTGCCAGACCGGTTTAAGGTCTGTTTGAGAGCTCAGACATGTCCACTGTACTGCTACTAATACAAATACATAGAGAAGGGTCTTAGCCAATCAGATCAGTTCAGCCTCATTTGCTGAACTGCTAAAAAATGTCAATGAGAAATTTTAGGATGCACACTATAGGGACAATTATGTTATGTACACTATATAACAAGAAGATGGGAGCGCTTCTTACCTGGAGGATGGGAGCTGCACTGTCATGAATGGACAGGATGTGTGTGATGTTGTTTCTGGCCAACTGTTCTCGATCTCTTGCATCTGACATTAACAAATAACAGCACAAACAAATGCAATGGGTATATGTTCTGTCATATGCAATAACCAAATAAAATTTGTTATGAATAAAATGTAACGTAAATATTGAGACAAACCTTTGAAATTCCCCAAGTACAAGTCAGGCAGGATCTATAAGGGTAGGAGATATACAGTATGTACATGGTCAAAGAATCATTGGTATCAGCAACTGAGGGAGCTTGAAACAGCTGATACAGTGAAAATATAAAGTGATGATCAAAAAGGATTAGAATCTAAACTTGAGATCATCATGTGACCAGAAAAGATATCATTGATAAGGAGACACTGCATCATGTCAAACTAGAGACCACAACTCTTTTTTTTTAAATGAACATCTCACTAATGACCTGACACCTTAATTACACTCAAACCACCAAGGACCACTCTTTAGTGTGTGTGTGTGGGTGTGTGTGTGTTTGTGCGTGTGTGTGTGTGTGTGTGTGTGCGTGTGTGTGTTTGTGCGTATGTGTGCGTGTCTATGTGTTCGTGCGTGTGTGCGTGTCCGTGTATGTGTGTGTGTGTGTGTGTGTGTGTGTTAATGCTAGCCGAATGCAACAGATGAGAACCCTACCTTATTGATGCCATTGCCCATGCTGAAAGACCCCGTCCGAAAAGGACTAGTGAAAAGAAATGTCAGGCTGTTGTTAGCTCGTTGTTAAAAACAATGCCTATCCTCGCCGCTTGACGGCTTCCCAAACCCTGAAAAAAAAAATACAGCAGCTCCGCGTCCGTGCGAGCCGACCACTGCTTCCCAAGCTCCCGCATTGAATGCTGGGAGTTGTAGTTTGATGATTATAAGGGAGAGCGGCGTTTACGGAGAGCACAGGTGTGGTCTAAAACCAGCCCTGGATATTTAGTCAGATATGATAAGGATAATAATACCCTGTACATCCCCAGGGCCCGATGACAGCAAATACTTGACCCTAAAATAAAATTTCAAAATAAAACTGACCCTCACATATGTCGTTTCATAGTATCATTCTGTTTACGTCATTTGTTCAGGTATGTTTGCTGTGGGATGCATTTCACTATCATCTGACACAGCAGGTGATTAAATAATAATGAGCACAAGCCTCTGTCCAAGCAACCTCATCACCTTGTCCAACGTGTATGCTGTGCGTTACCCTTTGTTTTTTTATCAGAACTCTGAAGAAGCTCTGACCCATAAATAACTCTGTTGTACTGTACTGAATTATATTTGTTTGAATAAAATATAACAAAGAAAATCTTATTTTTGAATGATTCACTTGTTCATTTCTCAAGGAAATGAAGTTGCCTCGACAACATACCAGGGCAAAATTGGAAATAGGACTACAAAGGGCCACCGTAAGATTAAAAGGAATGGGAGGAGGGGGATGTTTTTTCTATGTACATTATTTCTGAGATTTTGAAGGAATAACCTACCTATACAGTCTTTTAAAAAAGAAAAAAAGAACATTTGCAAAAAGTTAGAGGTCAACTTCCTGGCCAAGTAAGATTGTCTTTGCATCAAACCACATTATTATCAGTAAGCTAGTTCAATCATCACACTATAGATGACAATTGTGTGAGATATCGCGCTAAAATTGGGCATGAAAGCTGTCGTGTCAATATATCATTCTGTTTAAATCATTTGTTTATAGCCTTTAGATTTGTGACGGGATGCATTCCCCTGTCAGCTGACAGAGGAAATGATCACGAATAACACAGACTGCATGTACCTACTACTGTCTACTGTCATTGACCGGCATCCTCATGAAACAGTGCATCTGATAGATCATGCTGTGGATCCTGTTTTCCATATGAGCCTCTTTCTCGGTAACCTAATAATCTTGTCCAACCTATAATTTCGTGTTGCTTTCTGTTTTTTTGTCAGACCTCTGAACCTAACCCATGGTGTAGGTGCTCTGACCCAGCTGTAAATAACTCTGTTGTACTCTGAATTATGTTTGTCTTTTGTTAGATTTAATTAAACCAAACTTCTTACAGTATATGAACAGATTTATTTGCTAATTTCTCAAGGCAATTACAATTGCCCCCAACAATAGCCTAAATGATAAATGAATAAATATACCAACATCGTATTTTAAGGTTCTGACACCACCCCATGGATTACTTTCGGAGAGGGCCATTGCATCATGGTTGAAAATGAAATAGGTTTTAGGCACATTGTTAGTAATTAAGTTGGGGAATTCATGCTTTCTAGCCATCACCCAGAGAGGAAGACATTACTGGATTTTCTTGCTGATGTGCAATTCTTTGTTCAGAAAACCTTAAATTTCTCACCAGAGGACAAGGTCACACATGATCTCTACCCATACCATCAGAGCATTATTTGTGATTTGACACCATTGGAAATTGTTTTCCAGACACCACCCTTACATGAAAGACATTCTAAACACCAAGGGAAGAGCCAAAGGAACAGACAACGGTGCTGCAGATGAAAATGACCTAGACACGACTCTCCCCTGGGGTGTCTTTCAAACGGAAGAAGATAAAGTATGAGAGAGGGATGCTGTTACATTATTCTCTCTTGTTAAAATAAATACCAGTGGAGAGGAACATGGATCATCAATCTCTCCTGAGGCCTCAAGTACTGTACTTAAGTACCATTTTGAGGTACTTTTACTTTACTCGAGTAATACCATTTTATACTACTTTATACTTCTGCCCCTACATTTCAGAGGAAATATTGTACTTTTTACTCCTATTTATCTAGTATACTTAGTTACTAGTTCTACTGATTCTGATTATTAATACAAAATATATGAACAAATGGCACATGTCAACAAATGAAATAGCATATATTGTAGAGATTAAGCTGCACAACATATCAAGAAAATAAGATTAGCCCTTCTTTTACCAGCTGCAACATTTCATTCACACAAAGATATCAATAAGTATAATCTAAAATTCTGAAATGGGCCATTCTGCACTTAAGTACATTTTGATGCTGATACTTTTGTAATTTTACTTTAAATAACATTTTGGGTGCAGGACATTTACTTGTAACAGAGTATTTCTACAGTGTGGTAATACTACTTTTACTGAAGTGAAAGTTCTGAGTATTTCTTCCACCACTCCCTGTGCCAGTGCCCTGCTGGTTGACTACTTTGCAACCAAGAACAAGAAAGGCACCCAGATCAGCTTATTGCAGCACACCATCAACTCTGGGGGAGGAATAGGTCTATTCATTCATCTCCATCCCCAACATTAAAACATCACACACAGACATTAGGAAGCCAATCAACAGCGTGGGGAGGCTTCAGCTGTGCTATATTACAGAGAAAGGACTGCACCTGACAGTACTGATTATGAATATGTTAAAAACATCAACAGGAAGTACTGCTTCTACCCACTGCCCCCACATTAACAGCACGTTTACACCGCAGGCACCAGTTGGTTTAACTTCCTGGTGATCTGTTGTTGTTCTGTTTGGGGCAGTGTGTGACCAGCAGACTAGGCCTACAGCTTGAACGGGAGGAGGTGTCTGCAGAGTGCTTTACATGGCAAAAATAGCCTCTTGTACCATTGCTGGAGATGGAAAACATTGAGTGAGCTGGTTATCAATGCTGATACCCTGTTCCTCCATGACAATACTCCTGTTATAATAGGTCACATAGACAAACACATAGACACATGGAGTGCAACTTGATCTAAACAGGCTAGTTGTTAGATTATTCAAAATGTAATAGTTGGAAAGTGGTATTCATGTAAATTAGATAGTTAGTTGGCTGGTTGATTCAGCAATGTCTCTGCGTAACTATCACAGCATTCAAAGTTGTCGAAAACACCAGAAGATTAACAGCAATAAACGCGAATAAAAGAAAAAGGAAAGAAAAAAGGTGAACCAGAAAATGGAGAGAATTCTCTGACGAGAATAGGCTACAGAGGATACAACAAGACAGGTAAATATGAGTACTTTTTTGAGGCGCAAAGGAAGAATCTATAGTGTAGGCGTTCACAGATGGGCTGCCCAAAATGTAGGCCTGCATGTCATACATCGCCCACGCTGTCAAAGGCTACAATTCAGGTGGTTTCCTGCTCTAGTTTCACGTAAACGTTTTATCAATGAACCTGTTTGGTTTTTTTGTTAATCAGTCAGAGAATTAACAATGCTGGTTAAAATGTACTACTCATTTGAAATTGTACCTCCAAACTATCATTTTTCTTCCTCATTCTTTTTTTGTTTTGTAAAAACTTTAGTCTTTTAGATGTTGCTGTTTAGAACATAGTTTAGACACAGCTGTAAACTGTCTGGAGGTAAAAAAACAAAAAAACAAAAAAAACATGCAGACGTATCACTATGAAATCTGCATATACTAGGCAATCCAAGGTAGGTTATCTGGTCTGTGATAATTACGTTCGCCAGTAGGTGGCGACAATGCCACACCACAAGATGTTTAATGGTCCTGCTTCAGAGGAATTCTGTGTCTCAAAAAACGTATTCAAAATGAGCAAAGGTGGGAATAAAACAACACGA
Source organism: Echiichthys vipera (assembly GCF_963691815.1). NCBI lineage: Eukaryota > Metazoa > Chordata > Actinopteri > Perciformes > Trachinidae > Echiichthys > Echiichthys vipera. The sequence goes on from NC_139840.1 coordinate 13,582,234, forward strand.
TTCCGAATCTTGCAATGGTGTTTTGTTGTTGAATGTGTTTGTAGAGTCTTTCCAGACACTTAAAGCCGAGGGTGCTACTAGCCGTCCTGCTCTCTTATCGATTTGTTGGGCTGTTTGTAGTTTTTACGTCGCCTGCCAGGTTTCGCTTTTGAACGAGGACATCGAGGAAATCCCGGAACCCCAAAGTACCCTAGCGTTACTTGGCTTTTTTTAGGTAAGCTAACAGCTTTTACTCCAGCTTTGTTGATATTTGATAGCGTGAAAGAGTGTAGCAGCTTAGAATATCATGTTGTTTTGTATGGTGAAGACGTTGTTTAACGCCACGAGGAGCTAAGTTTGTCTTGTTTCCCGAAACTTTCAGATACATTAGCTTACATCAACAGTCTGTCAAGGTGTTTTGAACGTTATGGACGATTGACTCACAACGCCTTGTCTTCCAGTTTGTGCCCTCAGCATTTAGCATTCGTTGTGTTTCACTGTTTTATCCCCTTTGTTATGGGTTTTCTTTTTTTGCCGTTTTATTGTGACTTCTCAGCAGGGATGGCCACCGCGCCAGAGTCTTCTCTTCACATGAGATCGGCTGATCTGATCAAAAAAGAGGCCCTGGACTACGGAGGGTTTGGAGAAGTGTACCTCTGCTACCATGTCACCCTCGGCCAGGTGGTGTTAAAGACCATGTATACAGGCCCCATTCGCAACGAGTAAGTGTACTTGATCTGTTACTATGTGCAGTGTGTGTTGGGTATTCCCCCCCTAACTTGAATCATGTGGCTCTCTCACCCTGGCAGGATACTTCAGGCAGTCTCTCTCTCTCTCTCCTCACAACTCACCGATGAGACTTTTGACAGGATGTTATATGTTATTAATAGAAGAATTCTTCGCAAACCCAGTTTGGTGTCCAGGCTGTGCACATTTTTTTTTTTTTTAAAGATCTGGTTTCTAATAACTTCCTGTAAACAATGACAGGCGTGGTTTCAACAGAAATGCGGATGTATTTGTCCAGCAGCTCTTTTTCTTAACAAACATTTACAGCCTTTTATTTTGAAAAAAAAACAACATTATTGCTGTTTTTCTTCCAGCCTTAAGATGTTATATCCTATATTATATTATATTATAATATATTATATTATATTATATTATATTATTAGATTCCGTGCAGAAGTCATCCCAAAGCGATAAGTCTAAGTCTAATAGGTCCTGCGAGGGTTGCACATGTGCACATTTTCTTCTGAATTTTAAATCTGTACGTCATTTTATGATGACAACGATACTGTGTTTAATGTGGACCAGTCACATCATAAGATGAGATAATTCTTTATAAGTAGTGACATTTTCAGTGTTAAAGCAGCAAAAGAGCATTGTGAAAATAACAATAGTAAAAGTAGCTTAAAACAGTATAAAAAAAATAAAGATTTAAAAAGGGCTTGTAACTGTTAAAACATCTAGAGCATGACTTTTATAAAAAAAAAAAAAGTAGTTTCAGATTAGTGCATCCCTCCGTCCCGCCACTAAGCCCACTCTAAGCCTCAACATGATCCAAGTTATTCCACTTGTCTGGCAGATATCAGGTTGTCACTATTTTTCTTCCCCCAGGGAGAATAAAAGGTCACTGATGAAGGAGGGAAGCATCATGGCAAGCCTGAACCACGAGCGGGTGGTCAAATTGCTAGGTGTGATCATGGAAGATCGAGACTGCTCACTAGTTATGGAGCTCATCCCCAGAGGCAACCTATTGGTTATGCTTGAGACGGTCAGTAGGTTTAATATGGATAGCTGCACTGATTCAGAATTAATGTCTGTAACTCCAGTAGTTCCACAAGATTTAATCAATGGGTTGTAGCCTTCAATAACTCCTAGTATTTTTTTATATGAAAGGAGAATTTAATACACTACATTATTCCCAGGTTTCTGTGCCAATATCCATCAAAGGCAGAATCGTCTTAGAGATTTTGGAGGGGATGGTGTACCTCACGGAGAGAGATGTCATACACAAGGACATCAAGCCGGAGAACATTTTAGTCGACAAGGACTTTCACATCAAGGTATATTACACACAGAGGCCCGTGACACATTTGTGATTCTTACAGCAAGCATGTAATGTCATGTTAATCCAAGTTTCTTTTTTCTCCAATGTGTTTTCTAGATAGCAGACCTTGGCCTGGCCACCTGCCAGACATGGAGCAAACTCACAAAGGAGGAGTACCGCAGGAAGAGTCGTATGGGCCGATCAGCAGGGGTGAGAGGTGCCGGCACACTGAGCTACATGGCCCCTGAGCACCTCGAGAGTATACATACAGTTTCCACCGAGAAGTCTGATGTCTACAGCTTTGCCATTGTCGTTTGGGTCATCCTCACAGGGGAGGAGCCATATGCAAGTGAGTCGGGGATACCCAAACATGCCCAAGTCCTACTAATAAGATATATTTTACACATGAATAATTAAATGATGAGACACCACCTGGTTTATTGTCTGAGTTTTTGGTTTCGCCGGTTAAACAGGCCAAATTCATAATTCCTAATTACAGGTAAAAGTCATGCACGCAACCAAAGTAAAATGTCTTTTATATGTCCAGATGCAAGGAGTGAAGAACAAATCAGCCGGTGTATCCAAAACGGTGACCGACCTGCAGAGAACCTTATTCCAGATGACACGCCTGTAGAGATAATTCAGCTCATGAAGAGATGCTGGGATGGCAATCCACTGCAAAGGCCAACGTTTAAAGGTTAGTTTTAGCAATAGCATAACATATATAGACAGGCCAATATATGTTGCGATTATATCACAACATACCACGGCCTGTCATGAGCTATTGCTTTTATAAAATGGTCATCAACCATGGCAATATGAAAGTTATAAACATATTCCAATTTTAAATACATGTTTATTAACAATGTTCACAATAAAATAGACCCTCCTGGGCTTGTTTTCTACACATACCGCAGCGGTTGCTATGGCACGTAAAGTTAGCTTACACTAGCAGCTAGCATTCACTAAAAGAAGAAGAAGAATTCCTTTATTAATCCCGCAAGGGGATTATTATTATTATTATTATTATTATAATTATTATTATAATTCACGTTACACACACACAGGCCCGAAATACACACATGCACAAATAGGACCTATATACACATGCAATAAATGGAGAGATGACAGAGCGAGGGGGCTGCCAATGGATCGACGCCCAGAGCAGTTGGGGGTTCGGGTGCCTTGCTCAACAGCACCTTAGACTGCTTTACTACTTTGAAGAGAGCATTATAATGGCTTCAGTTTGACGTCAGATAGGGCTGTCTGATGACAAGGTAATGGTTTTTTTCCCTCAGATCTTGAGTTATTCAATTGCAAAGAAATTAGACGTCATGGCCATTATGTATGTGTATAATGTGGATCAGTGGAATATGATATTCAAATCTTTCATTGTTGTTTTTTTTTAAAGATTTCTAGACTTGATTTTATATTATTTTATTTAACGTCTGTTACTTAGCAACTATCATGCCCATGTAAAAATATTATTATGATATTGTGGTAACATACAATTTTGCTGCTATTGACGGAAAATTAATATATACAAACGTTTTTTTTCTTCCTCAAATGTATGCGTACAAATATCTTAAAACATACAATTTCTAATGTGGTTATTCTTCTCATCCTTTTCACTTCCCTTTCCTTTCCTTTCCTTGCAGAGAGCTACAACTTCTTCCTTCCTTTCTACACGGAAAAGCTTGAACCACATGTAGAAGAAGACGTACTTGTTCTGAGGGTAAATATAATTTCTTTAGGATTTCATGAAGTAATACTAAACAGTTGATTTCAACGGCAGTTAAGATGAAGCCAAATAAAAACAAAGTAGTAGAATTTCTGAGTATTTCATATCATGATTTCTCCTTCTGATTTGTATGCAGAAATTATATGAAGGCCCAGGCGAACTTGTTGACAAGATGAAATCTTTATCAGTGAGCCAGGATTATTTTTCGTCAGGTAAGCAGTGCTGGTAATCTTGATGGCCTGAACATATTGCACACACATATTGCTTTTAACATTCAATGTTCGAAATGGTCACAAAGCTAAAGAAAATGTTGAAAAGGATTGAGTGGTTTTATTGCTTTACCTTCTCTATTTACCTTGCAGATTGCCCAGCACCTTTGCTGAGTTCAGACAGAAGTGTACCTGAGCCAGTTGAAGCCAGTATTGAGGACCTGCATGACATCCAATATGAGCCACCCGTGGAGTCTGTTCAGACAGACGCTAAGGCAGTCAGCAGCCCCTTGGCTTTGGAGGAGAAACTGGATCAGGAGTTTCAGTACCACAAGTTTGGTAGCTATAATAGGGAGCACCAGCTTGATACTGCAAACAGCTACCAACACAACAACTCATATCCTGTCTTCCAAAACCCTTCGGATCACGCTATCAGGCAACCAGAACCAGACAGACCTTCTTATGCATCCTCTGTCCACTCCTGGACAAAAGCTGAGCCGGTGCAGCCCACCAGCCACGAAGAGGTTTGTCATCGCCCTACTACTGGTCTCTATGACTCCATGAACTCTTCTACACCTACTCCATCCCACTTGCCAATGTCTGCCAGCGCCCCTTCTCTGTCACAATTTAACCAGCAACCCTACGACCGGCAGCAGTCCTGGCCGACTTACCCAGTGTCTGATACATCTGCTCCCGACGTTAGTCCTGGGCGTCTCTTGGCGTCTTCCAAGAGCTGCTCGCAACAAGATCAAGGTACACGCAAACATTTTCTATTTGATTTAAACACGTCTTCAGCAAATTTTAGATGTAGATGCCTGACACGTATTTGAGTGACTGCATTTATGTTCTTTTTCCAGGATCTCTTTACATTCATAATGCCAGTGGGATCCAGATTGGGAACAACAACAGGATGAGTATCCAAGGTTGCGATTCCCTCAATAGTTTACCTTCTGTCACCTTTCCCATCAACGAAGGCATTGTGAAATATGGTAAACCTTAACATTTCTTTCATGTAACAGTTATGATAGTTTGTCTCTGCACTTTTGTTGTTGCTCAGTTTGCAAACACAATTGTTTATTATTAGAGCTGCAACCAACTGTTTTCATTATTTATTAATCTGCAGGTTATATTTCTTCCATTACTAGTTTTTACCATAAAATGTCAGAAAGTAGTCAAAAATGCCCCAATCACAGAAGTTTTATCTGATCAACTGTCCAAAAGATAAAGGGATCCAGTATTATTATTATTATTATTATTATTATTATTATTGTTGTTGTTGTTGTTGTAACACATTGAAGGGTAAATTAAATAATGCAGTACACAATTGTAGGTTTCAGGTCAGATGAGTAGTCCAGACACAGCAGTATTCAAATCGTCCATGGCAACAGTGTTTTCTAGTTCAGAAAACATTTAAACTTGAAACAATAAAAATTGAACAAATACTTGCCCCAATAGATGTACAGTATCCTTTGTGTTTATTCAGAGGATCATGCTGTGACTGAGGAGCACCTGGATCTGCTGAGGGACAACATCGGAGCCAGATGGAAATTGTGTGCGCGGCGACTGGGCCTGACCAGTGTTGAAATAGAGACCATTGAGCACGATTGTTACCGTGATGGCCTGCCAGAGATGGTGCACCAGATGCTGGATCGTTGGAAAATGAAGGAGGGAAGTATTGGCTGCACAATTGGGAAGCTTTGTCGAGCTCTGAAAGGCAACATAAATGTAGACGTCATCCAGAAAATATTGGACGCATGCGGTTCTTCCTTCTAAATCTGATACACTTTCTACCTCACTTTCTCAAAATGATTTACCACCTATGATGGTCACATTTTGTGAACGTTTTCAAACATTTGAAGGCTCCCTTTGGGCCGAACAAAACAAACAAACATTAATTTTGTTTTTATGTGCCGTGGATATAAAAATCATCTCTGTCGTCCTAAAATGCAATGTAAACTGTTGTTTGTCTTGTAGGCTTGGGTGGTGTCAAGGTATTACTGTATACCAGGCTATTTACAAATCCTAAAGGTATGATTTTCAATACTGTCAAAAATACAGACACTGGCAGTCTTAGGAAGTGCCCATATTTAGGATCCTACTTGTCTGAAGGTAGAAGCTGTTCCTGAGCCTCACAGTGCTGGCCTGGTGTATCTGATACCATCTTCCTGACCTCAGCAGGGAGAAAATGTCGGCTGTGATCTTTAATGATTCTCCTAGCCTTATTGAAACACGTGGTCTAAATATCCTGGTGTAAATAGGGCAGAGCTCCACCCATGTTCAACAGAACGACCCACTCTTGTCAGGGCCTTGTGGTCCTGTTGGTAGGCTGTCGGTGTCATACATGCTACAATGAATTTTATCTCCTGCTGCTAAGGTTATACGCAAAAAACATCATATTCCGTACACCCCAGTGAAATGTCAGGATGGTATGACAAAATAGATACTGTCCTAGCCTATTGTGTAGCTGAAAGCATTGAAAATGGCATTCGGAAAAAAACAACAGCTCAACCCAACTGTATCACTGTCCACTGTTTTTATAGGAATTATAGCGTTACTGAACACTGTCCCTCTCTCTCTGTTACTTTGATAAAATGATCACTTGGATTGACTTTTAGTGTGACACTTTTATAGTGCATTTTCAAATGACTTTTTCTACCAAATGTATCTTTATGAGCATTACACAGGAACATGGCCTGGGTTAAGATTTTTCTTATCATCAATTTCAAAATCATTGTTTATTTTGTAATTTACTATAACGTAATAATGGCCTCTTTCTTATTCATGTGTCAGATGATATGTTGTAGTTGACATGTAAGACTTATTACAAGGGTAATATTTTTTAATACAAACATTACCAATTGAGTTTTTCACAATGATTGTTTTATGGAAAAGCCATTGAGTTTGTGCATGGTTACTGTAGCTTTTACTGAATAATGAACCTATATGCCGGGACAATCAAATGAAGTGTGGTAAACATTTATTTCAGCCCAACACCAACAGTCACAAAATAGGTAAGATCAATGAGTCTGTGAGAAGCTGAAGACATATGTATTCAGGTAATGGAGGTATGTGCAGTACTCCAGTAATACATGTGTATGTACATGTTGTCATCGATATGGTTCAGTAGGGATCAGTGGACAATATATTCACATGCACATTGAATTATGTCCCCTTTAAACTGAGACCTGCTGTAGATAGGTGCTTCCATTTCCCCAAATTACAGTTTCTCACATTTTCATTTGTTCATGTCTTGTTTCATTACAAAGTTCAAATTTGGGGGCTGGATCTTACAGTGGCTACTATCATGTAGCTCTCACTACATGATAGTAGACTGATGTGCAACATCACAAAAAAAGCTTTGTGAATAAACTGTGTGTAAATATGCTATGATATTCCATAACATGTGTGTTTCATACATTTTTTTGCACGACACAACTTGAGCTATTCCTATTTTTTTTCTCTATAAGATCAGACTTGCCCTCCAACTATTATAATATTAACATATCAATATAACAAAAACATGAAAACATCTATACGGCTGCCACTTCTGAACATCTCAGACTAGACATTGACTATAGCTGTATTCTAATTCCGGACTACAGTATGTGACAGAAAAGTGACACAAAATAGTACGCTCAAAAAAGTTTGACTTTGCTCTTGATGGACATTATTCTCCCACAGCGCAATGCATTAATAAGTACGACTATAGTCTGAATACAGGCATTTTTTATATGATAGTATGTTATAGAATGTGGATAATTTCCCCTGAGAATTAGAGTTTAAACAGCAGTGTGTTTGGCCACATAATCTACTTTTAATCCCCCAAATAGACATGTTGTATTTGATAAGACTGTTTGAACTCCCATTTAATGGATTACATAACGTGATGATAGTGTGCTAGCCACTGCTGTTTCCACCTGGTGAGTTTAATCTCTCCAATAAACACAAAACGCTTAAACCCTCCCGCGCCATGAATGATCATCGATAAGGTCCTGGGATACAAATGTAAACTTTCCAGTTTCATAACAGTAATTGCATCCATGTTCTATCAGATTTACGGATGCTGTTAAAATGGTACCCTGTTGATAGATAAAATCAAATTGTGTGCTTTTGTTAACACCTTGAAACATGAGACCTACCACATGATGAAGTAATTAAGAAATTGGTGAAACATTAGAACTCATGAAATGACAAAAGACCCATGGGATAAGATGATATGAGCCACATAGTTTGAGTTGTCAGTGTCCTGAGTGATTGCTTAAAACCCATTCCAGTCATGTTTACTTTGCACAGTAGATTTACACACAACATTTACAGACTACATGAATTCAACAGTATTTCTCCACTAATGACTTTATCTACAGCTGCATATTTGTATTGTATCAGTTTGTTTTTATGTTTCTTTCCCCTTCTCCTTCAGTGACAGAAATATATACAATCTTGTTAGGCAGTCAACGAAAGAAATATTCAGTCTTTGTTGTACACATAATAAAGAACGATTTGAAGTTCACACAATGCAGGTAGATAGACAATATTTTTCAGTGCCATAGACATGGTATTATACAGCAGCACTGTCTTCTTCACAGTGTGTGTACATAGATAATTGGTCAAGCACCATAAACGATATACCTGCAGTTGCCATGTGTAAACAACATTCAGGCCGGCATAGTAAAGGAAATGTTAACAGCTTTTGAAGTGGGATGGCTCCCAATTTTCATGTAGACATACTAGTATGCTGCTCCCTGAGGCTTATCTACGGGTTAACTATGATAATGCTAGCATTATCTTTCACTGAATACTTTCAAAAGGTCTCTGAATCAGAACTACAGATGAAACACTGGGACTTTTTTTTAACAACTTTCATGAGGAAAGAAATAAATGGAAAACTTCCAAACCTATCCATCTTGAGCCACTCACCCTCAAACGTCAATACGGCAAGCCAAAAATGACAATTTAAATATGTATTAAGTGCAAATATTACAAAGGCAACATACTTAGATTGGCTGTGGGTGCAAAGTAGGTTGCAAATGAAATGCCCTTCACATTAAAGCTGTCAGCATTTAAACTAAAAGCTATTCTGTCAAATTAGCCAAATAAAAGCACAGTGGGTGACAAAAGATAAGTTACATGGCTTCTGCCCAAACACTCAAGGAGCATATGGTACATTGCTGAACAAGATTTCCTGAAAATATAAATTAAGTAATTCCACACCTGAACCTTTGAACATAACTTGCAAAAATATGTCCACAGATATGTTGTTAACATTGTAAATTGAGAGAAATGTCAGGGCCAGGCCACTTTTGCATGCCCTGGAACCATCTCTAAATTAATATGGAAGTTGTCCATTTCTGGCGTCTTTTTTGTACACGTGATGGCCAGCAGAGACTTCTTGTGGCACACGCTTAGTGTCTTCTGCTTATGTGTTTGCGGAACTGGAGTGTCTCGATCCTTTGGTGAGTCTCCATCGGCAGCAGGGTTAATGACGCTGCATATTTGAGGGTAGTGTCTTAAGCATTTGAAAGCGTCCATGCACTTCTCACAACTGTGGTCCTTTAACGCTACTATAGGAGGTTGAGCAGAGGAGTCAGATGAAGGGAATTGGTTGGTCTGTCTGTGGATCGAGCGTAGTCCGACTCCGATATCTGGGTTGGTGCAGCAGAGGCATCCCTTTAGACATGCATGGCATAGAGTACCCAGGTCCCTGCGCATCAGCGTGCGGATGTTCGGCCTCAGAATTAGATAGATGATTGGGTTGTAGATGGTGGAGGACTTTGCAAACATGGCTGGTAGGGCAAATGCCAGAGGAGGGATGTTATCAATGTGTCCAAAGGCAGCCCACATGGACACAACAGCATATGGACTCCATGCCGCAAAGAAACCTATGCAGACAGCAACACTTAGCTTGCAGGAAAAAGATCACAGAAGAAAAACATGTAATTAATGTCTTTTCTTTTCTTTTTTTTAAGATACATTTTTGAAAAAACTAATTAGCTTTTGTTAGCCAGGAGGAGGAGGGTAGAAAGTTGGGAAGGGGCCTTTGTTTTATAGATTCTGTAATTCTATTTATGATATAGAGGTACAAGCTGTATCTGGTTTTGCCAACACAAATAATAGTTGTTAGTAGAATCCATTCATTGTTGGCTTTTGTCCTTTCCTAGTATTTGATGACAATAATATTACATTTTAGTTATATAGAGCTTTCATATTGTAATACTCTAGGACACAACACACTACATATACAAGTCACACAACATACGATGTGTTTGGGGAGACAGTTGCAGAGGGACAGGGCAGCTATGGAGAAGGACATATATTATGTCATCAGACTTATCCTTTAAAAGCACAAGATGCATTATAAACAGTGACTGGCTGGTATGGCTTACTGAATTTATGTCCGTAACCTCAAAGGTTTATTAACTAACATCAGTCAGAGACTACATGGGCAGAGTCAGAAGTATCCTTATGGAGAAGGGTATATGATGATGACCATTTATCAGCAAAGGCAGCAGTAGCTTCCCATCCATTTCAGTACAACTAGAGCCAATTCCTGCTAATGAGAAGCTCCATCACTGGAGGATCAATTCAGGTCACTGAGTGAAGAACTCTCCGGAGGACTCTTTTCTCAAATGAGGAGCTTTGATATTTTACCTCTGATCTCCAGACTTAATGAAAAGTGTAAAAGCACTTAGTCATATATTAGCCAAGGTATCTTTTTGCAAGATTTATTTTATATATAAGTAATTATTTATGTTCATAAGACTTTCCTCTTACCTTAACAATAATTGTCTGGATGCCGCTCATGTGCGTCTTCCTTGACGCATGCTGCTCCATATTCTTGCGGGATGCATGTACTGTGACCAGAATGCTTGTGTAGGATGCTACAATAATGCTGCACGGAAGGATGTAGCAGAAGGTGAACAATGCCACAGTGTAGGAGCGTGCTGCAGAGTGCTGATTGGACCAGCGCCAGTCGATGCAACAGGCGGTGCCATAAGGCTCTGGCCCATATTTACCCCAGTGGGCCAACGGGGAGCAGGCAAAGAATAGGGCATAGACCCAAGCAAAGGCAATGAGCTGACGGCCGTGAACAGAGTTAAACCTGTTTCCTGGGAAAACACATTAAGATTTTATTATCCATGTAGTTAGTAATTATTTATTGATTTCTACCTATCTTTACGTATATGCACTATTTTTCAAGCCATTTGACAATGGAATGTGTATATCATTTGGGAAAAACATGATAGTTGTCAAGGAAAAATGTTATCATATAGAGCGAACATCTGAAACTGCAGCAACAGGTGAAAGATAAGGCCTCTGAAGCTAGATAGGGTGATTGAATAACCAGTGCTGTTATCATTACTGTCAGCAAATTAAAATGAAATGAGTGCTTTGGTAAATATGCAGGGGGTGAGATATGAGACTGCGATAAATACAATTAACATAGGTCCACATTTTAAAAGGGAGATCTAAAATGACTGATAAAGCGGCTCAACATTTTTTTATTTGATTATCGAGGGATCTGTGTAGAAACGCTATTATGACATTACATGAGAAAACACAATTTCTTGAGGTCTTATAGAAGGCCCCGTTGCACTGCATTAACCAACATCACAAGTTATACGTATTGAGAGTTGTCAGTCATCAAAGAAAGACTAATGTGCAGTGCTCTTTGGTGGGGATTAGCATTTTTGTTTCCTTCCACAGATAAATCAACAATCAACCACTTAGGGATGTGAGGCAAAAAATAGCTTCTTTGAAGACTTACCATAGAACGGATAACAGACTTTCACAAAGCACACCATGCTTAGCAGGGTTAGTGTGGACAGACTGCAGATGCCAAACAACATGCCACAGAAAGCGTATACGGAGCACACTGTTTTCCCATACAGCCACCTGTGTAGGAGGTTATGTGAGAAAGGGAACAAAGCAAAGAGAAGATCAATGAGAAAGAGAGAGTGAGAGTGAAAAGAGGAGAGTAGCACGAGCATCCACTCCATATCTGTGAACTTACAGGCAATCACATGGCTAACCAACCATATATTTAAATGAACCATGAAATAGGAAAGGGAGTCTGAATTAAAAGCAATACCTACAGTATAAAAAATCTCCATATAGCACATGGTTTCACATGAATATATCCCATTCTCTGGTGGTGATAAAAAGCCCTTTACCTTTGTTTCTTCGTTTGATATCTGTTAATGCGTGTGCCATATTTAATACCTGTGGTAGAAGCTTGAAGTTATTGCCATTGGGTAGAGAGACAGAGTCAAGCCCAAGTCACTAACGGCTAGGTTGATGATGAAGTACTCGGCGGGTTTCAGGAGTTTCTTTTTCTTGTAGGAGACATACAGCAGCGTGCTGTTGCCTAACACTGAACAGAAACCTGCAGAAAAGAACAAATGTTTTTTAAAGTCACACACACACACACACACACACACACACGCGCGCACACACACACACACACACACACACACACACACACACACACACACACACACACACACACACACACACACACACACACACACACACACACACACACACACACACACACACACACATCTTTCAGATGCGGTAGCATTTCCAAATTTAAAGATATTGTTATAATATGAAATAAGACAACCTAAGGGATCCATTAGTACCAACCATGTCATGCTAGCTTGTCAGGAAAGGGGCTAAATGACACTCCAATGTTAGGATCAAATTTGGTGAGGCATGGCCATTTCCATTGCCCCCTGACCTCAAGATAGTATCTTCAATTTACACACATGACTTCTTTGTGGACAAAAAAAACATGCAGTGTTTTACCTTTTCTAAAAAAATATGTATTTGAATATTTCTGCATACTGGGGTCCCTTAACAGTTTTGGAGTTGCACGAATTGGGTGTGACTGAAAAGCTGAGACTCTTGAGGATTCAACTGTATTCATGTGTGATGATGTTAGTCCCAATAGTAGCCATTTTATTGTATTGAGACCATTTTTGGAAACATGTCACTGTATAAAATGACCTATTAAGACCTCAAGGATAATCACAGCCTCGGGAAACTTTACAACCACAAACTAGAATCCAAGGGCATTCAGAGCTATATTGATAATTAGAACTGTTTTCTGAACAGTTTCTAGAACAGAAGTGCTCACCATCCAATGACAGAAAAATGCGATTATTGCAGAAATCTCCAAATGTCAAAATGTTTTAACATTTTATAGATTCTTGAGTGTTAAAAAACATGTTTAAATTCAGCACCAAACCTGTGTAGCACATGGCCCTGTGAATATTCTCATTTGTCCAGGTCATGGTTATCCCCAAAGCAATTTCAGTCAAAAGCATCTGACCAGGCTGGGACTGGTCCAGCTGTGGAGATCCAGCTATTTATCTTCCACACCAGATAGTTGGACCAGTCCCAGCCTGGTCAGTGGCGCAATGAACTGTTGAAGCCTCTTGGATGAGAGGTGAAACGTCTTCAAATAACCAAGTCCAGTTGCTTTAGACTGAAATTGCTTTGGGAATGTGTAGCACATGATATAAACCCCAAAATTGCTGCAAAAACTTCAGACATAAATGAGCATGGGAATGCTATCATAAACTTCCATTGCAATGTTCTAATCCCTTATACACTTTCACAATTTATTAAATTGATTATTTTTCATTTATGCTTTATGACTTGAACAACGTGATACACAGTGCTGCATCTCAAAATACACTTTTTTTTGTTGTTGACCTGAACATGCCCTGTCTCCCACCCCAGAACCCTTTAACCCTTTATGGTAAGAGATTAAATTAGCAATCACTATCAGTAAACAACAACTTTGCCAAAATACATCTCATATTAAAACTATTTTAGTTTTTTTGTTCCCACAGTGTGCAGCCTATGGAAACTTTGGCATGATTTATTTATTTTTTTCATTACACAAGCCAGCCATAGACTTTGTTATCAGAGGCTGATTACATTGTCGTGTTAGAAGCACAGATACAACATGTACAGCGGCACCACCAGCTGCCTCACTGGGTCTGTACATTGATGTGTGCATTTGAGGAAGGATAGACTTATGCGGAGGTATAATTTCATAGAGTAAATATAGATGAAGTGATACATATACCTGGCAGGTTTTATATATAGGCAGAAGTGGAATGCATATAACTTAGTAACACAGTTGAGAAAAAAATCAACATGCTTCCAACGCTTCTCAATGCGCTGTCTTGCTTCATGCTGTTATTCATTTCAGCCTGTGCAGACGAGTAGGAAACTCATTGACAGAATTATTAGTGTGACTAACACTTTATCGTCTGTTAAGGAATACAAAAAGACAAATTAGGTGTGAATTTCAGGAGATTTTACTCACCAAAAACTGAGTATACCACAGCCACGGTTATATCCAGTGTCACAGGTATGTTGGAGTGGAAGGCGATGTCTTCATCTAACAGCGCCATCTGAAAACTGATCCGTTTTTTAAGAGCAATGTTAAGGGTTGGTCTCGCTTAAAATATATCCTGTACTATTAATCTGTGTACTTTAATTCATTAAAATCAGGATTTGAAAATCACTGCCTGTGGGTGAAAATTCATCAGCTTGGGTCAGAGGGCAGTCAATGGATTTAATGAATGCTTGTGATTCTATTAACATTTTCGATGTCAACCCAACTGCATGTCATATACACATGTCTCTAATATAAAGGAGAGGACCAATACATTAATTTGTCTTTAAGCTGCCCATGTGATCCCATCATCAACACTCAATTTCAGTGTTACCATGCTTCTTAAGCTGTGACTGACAGACATAGATCAGTGGATGACAGGAGGGTCAATAAATAGGCTGATAGGTAACAGGGAAATGCACCTTAAACACTTCCTAAGTTGTTATCCCTGTGGTTAGCAGCCACATTATTGGATTTTCAGTCATCTGAATTACAGCAGCCCTTCGAATTCCATTTTTATAGCCAAATCGTAACATTGAGTCTGGTTCTTGTTGGCTGGTATTTCTTCATTCATAATTGCTCCGCAGCTGAACCTTAGTATTTTCAGGCTTGTATTATTGCTCTTATTGCATAAATATCCCTCACTATTTAAAAATAGCCCCCTTTATAATGCACACTGTGCTGTATAAGCATATGTGATTACTTTAATGACATAATATTGCATTAGTTGATCATGGCATTAATCAAATTAACAGTCACATGAACGCACAGCTCATTGTTTTCTTGTTAACGTGCAGCAGATTTGTGACTGATTTATCCTCCCATTTCACATTTATTCTCTATCTCCATATATGTACAGTATGCATGCTGTCTCTCTCCTACTGCAGGACCCCCTGGTCATCTGTTGCTGTTTTGTCTGTAGTATAGAAAGTGGATAGACTATACAGTATGTGTTCTCTGTCCTGCACGACACGTTTAGCGGGCAGCAATTAACAGTCTACGCATTACCTTGATAGACAAACTCTCCCTTACCATGAATATCTTAGTCAGCTAGATTTTCTAAACTCTGAGAGAAAGCTATGTGGGGGTGAATAAGTCTAGTTTTGCCCACCAACACCAAAAATAAACTACCAGGTTTACCCTTACTGTGCCTTGTGCATTATTTCCCAGTCTGGTTATAGGCTATAGGCTGCTCAACCGCACAGGTTCTTGTCAGTGAGCTAATCTTTCATGGTTGCGTGTAAAAGTGGGAGAAAACACAGGTGTTAAATAGGGCCAGGCACAAAACGCGTCCAGACGCACTGTTAACGCACGCGTCGTCGGCTCCAAACTGCTACACCGAACTGAATGTTTAGGAGCTTTAATTAAACGGCTCAAAACACAACTCACTGATGGAGGACTAGAGAAAGTAGTAAAGAACAAGCAGATTCAATTTATTTTAAAAGGGTCAGGGTCCAGAGACAGACAATCCACATTGGAACTGATTCATCCTGTGTTGAATTACAGTTTTGGATATCCTTTAATAACCATCCAAACTCGCCTCTTCCGGAACTTAATATAAGCGAGTGCAAACGGACGGCGCACCCTATCCGAGATCACCAATAATGCGTAAACGTTTCTATGTATTTATATGTCGCCTATTTATAAGCCGAGTTTCGGCGTTTTCATGACCGATTTACTTTACAGTATTTTAATGGTATCCACCATTTAGACTTAAATTGTTAACAAGACCACATGGTGAAAATAAAATTGCCTTACCCCGAATTGCTTAAATCCGCGTCCTCTAATGCTGCACTTGATCCAATCAATGTTGCAGTAAGTTTTCAAAATAGATTTGTTTGCGCCAAATGAAGTCCCAGAGATGTTCTTCCTCCTCTCAGCAGCGGCTATTCCAGAGAGCGTATCACACTCTGCACCTCTGTGCGGACAGACAAGCAAGTGGCTTTACTGTAATGAGCTGGAGCTCCACATCCCCCAAACTGCAAGCTGCTCTAATCAATTAATGACGTTAATAACAAATGAATCGTTAAAATGCCTTTCGTGCATCTTTATTTTCTTTACTCTAAACAAAGTAGCTCAGTTTTATGAGTGCGCACTCTCCCTCAGCCTCCACCCCATTCATAAATGCTCCAGGTGCTTTGAATTATCATTCACAAATGACACAATACATAGTCTCTGGAAATGACTTTTACAGTTCCATTGGGAGCTACTGTACATTTTTATGAATCTGGCATTCCTACAGGTAATTAAGAGTCCTCAATTAACTTAACACGTGCATGTCTTTGGACTGTGGGAGGAAGCCGGAGAACCCATAGAAAACCATGGAGAACATGCAGAAGGTGCATGTGTAGTTCAATTTACTACATAGAAAGATGGATAGATAGATAGATAGATAGATAGATAGATAGATAGATAGATAGATAGATAGATAGATAGTGTAATGGATGTCTGCCACCCTCTGACGGTTGTTTTATTATTATTTAATGATGTAATCTTCATTTCCTTTCTCAAAACATAAAAAAGCATAATCTGAGGTCAATGAACATAACATGGGACTCGAACCTACAACCCTATCGTTCCCAGCCAAGTTCTGTTAGAACTCCTCTTTTGACCTCATCACCCAACTGTGATAAGGTCATCATAGAGATGGCCTGCAGTTCATATGTAGGTCAAACAGAAGCATGTTTCTCTGCACTGAAAGCAGAGAAACATGCTTTAAAACAACTCCTTCCCACAGAAAAACTCTGACATGTATTGGTAAAATGTCTTCACTTTGAGCATTATAAGAGTTTGGTCAAAGGAGATGCTTTTTTTGTGTGGGAAAAGTTCAAAATGACTGCTAAATCACAGTTTTAAAATCCTGGAGTTTTCTGTCTTCGGCCGTGAATCCTGAAAAGATTCAGGATACTCAATGAGAGTAGGAAGGCAGTTCTCTGTAGTTTGAGCCACATAATTAAAACATTATAAGTCCTAGTGCTACATTGAGCACATTTTCTGAAAGAAGACAAGAATGCCTACTAACATTAAACATAAACTGGGACTATAGGAAAACTGTAAAAGATATGAAAGAGAAAAGATAAGGCCATATAGGTCAAAGTCTTGCGAACCGTTTAAAGTTGGCACCTTGGCTAAGAAGATGATTTTTTTTAAAAAGCACTTATATATAGCACTCTATAGGTCCGCTTATTTGAAGCTACCGCACCTACTTAATAACTTGCTCTTCTGGTTTGTACCCTAAATTAAATCATTTCCCCCTGGGATTATTAAAGTATTCTGATTCTGATTCTGATTCTAATTGTTGAATGCATTTATTGGAAGTTGCCTTGGACAAAAGCGTCAGCTAAATTAAATGTAATGTAATGAAGTCTGTGAGTGGAAGTATATCAAAATCAAAAGAAGCATGTTTTAAATTATTTAAAGCTGATCTCCATTGGTTTGCATTACTAAAAAATATGAAAAAAAGCTAAATATATAAAAAAAATATGAAAGGCAGAAAAACATTAAAAAAATCAGCACGAGAGCTGAAAAGGCTGAATATTTTGATAGCTGAATGGTTGTTGTAGCTGAAAGTATGCAGCAGCTAGAGGCGACTGAAAAACATACAGAAAAATCGGGGATAATAACAATAAACCTTAGGATAGCGTAGGCTGGAAATGCTCAAAGCATTTGCATTGACAGACAAGCATAACCATCGGAACAGTAATAAGAAAAGTATGTGATGACTATCATGTCACTCCCCTACAGTGATTTCAATTCAATTCAATTCAATTCAATTCAATTCAATTCAATTTTATTTATAGTGCCAAATCATAACAGAAGTTATCTCAGGACACTTTACAGACTAGGTAAAGAATGAATGCACATTTTAATGTTTTGAACTAATGTCCCCCATACTCCCCTTTTAATTCCCCTTAAGTAACTTTGAAAGTACATACAATATGTTTTCACTCTGTTTGACAAACACTACATAGCCTGTAAAGTATTGGCTCATTTGAGCACATCATTTATCACACCACAGGGGACAGCCAAGTGATATATTCAAACCCATTTTTATGGCATTTTGTTCACATTTCTCCATAATTCAGCATGAACATACTGTAACATTTAATCCTTAGAGACCTTTCTTTTGCCCTTTATTGGAATGCGTTTGTCATAATATACTTGCCTAAGGCCTGTATTTAAACAAAACAAAAATATTATAAATATATGAAGATCCATCCATCATTAATATCTTTTTATGTATATTTCTATAAAAATGTTGTTATTGCGATGTAGTAAAAACAGCCAATAAATTGTGTTACAGTAATATTTATAACATTTGGCCTATGCTATACGTGTTTTTTCTGTTGCACAATGTCCATTTTTTGAATGCTTTAGTGGTGATCAAGTATGGTACACATCTGTTTGGATAATCGTTACCATTGTGTCAGCAATGATGTGCTATTTTTCATAAGCCTGTACATCTATACTTTTCATAACTAGAAATTGCATATCCTTCACAAAAACATAAATGGCATGAATCACAGTGAGTCAAAGGACACATACAGTATAGTGTCACTTAAAAACTAATTCTGAATTTGTCTCAAAAAATTAAAAATGGAAACAATCCAATTTGTCACACCTTGAAACCGTGAATTATCTTTAAAAGAGCCACACACGGTGAAAACTATTGCTATGCTCTGCACACGTGAAGTTACACACACACACACACACACACACACGCACACGCACATGCACACGCACGCACACACACGCGCACACACACACAGATTAAGGCTGGAACTGATTGAGCAAAAGCATGAGATGAAAGCTGTATTCAAGGTGTAATGGTGTCGTCAAAGAATTAAGTGTGATGCATTCACAGAGGGTAGAAATAAATGAATATTCACAATAAGATAAAATACAGCGTGGACATCAAAGTGGTCTTCGGGAAAAAGAATAAATGTTTAACACAAACTTCTGGTGAGAAAAAGCTGCTTTTTACAGAGGATTGGGCAGAATATTAATCATGCTTTTTGCTAAAACAGGGAAAGAAATCAGTTCTGCAGGTTTGGTTGGTCATAAACCAAAATATTGGACAGAATTCAATTTTGACCTGATGATAGTGCTAGTTGAAAAGTCAGGGTGAAACTTAAAATACAATTGAAATTCAATACTGGGCAGCATCAGTTGGAATGTGCTTAGGGCATTCTTGAAAAAAAAATGCTCTTAGTGAAACTAGCGTCTGAATAAATAAGGGTGAGAAGAAATGTATCACCGCTTGCACAAGCATTTGTTACTCTTCAAAATATTATACGCATAATTAACCTTAGATATTACATTTAGGCTTACACAAGGGGTGTCCAATCCTGCGCTTGGAGGGCCGCTGCCCTACATGTTTTAGGTTTCTCCCTGCTCTAACACACCTGAGTCTAATGATTATCAAACCTGTGATAAGTTTCAGCTGCTTGATAATGTAGGTGCAACCGGCATCCAAAGATGATTGTTCATTTTCTGGATTAACTCGAACTGTCAGTTTGATTACAGTAGGCCCACAGCCTGTTGGAACAATGACCTCAAAATGCCTTCACCCCCACAACAGGTCACACCCAGGTGTGAATCCTCCAAGGCACCCAAACTGTTCATTGGCTGAATTGACCCCCAGGTGATGACATCATCCGGGCCTATATAAAGTGGAGCCCCCATCTCTCGCCCTCTTTCTACTGACTCTTTCTACTGGCCTCTTTCTACTGAATCTTTTCTACTGGATCTTTCGACCGGATCCTCCTGCTCTTCTCCAACTCTACGCGTCCCTGCGGATCCAGGAGACCAGCTGCCCGCTGTCCCCTCGGCCCTGGACCTGGCCTATGGCGTGGGATCACCACAAAGGTTAACCAACCGGTTATCCTCAACTGAGCACAGCACAGAGCGATCCGAATCCTCTTTTGCCTAAGAGCCACAAATAAGACAAGAACCTCTTCACCACGGAGCTTCCTTTCTTCACCCAGCCACTGGCATCATGCAACGCAAAACATCTCCCATCTCATGGACTGGTAATTAATCACCAACTGGGCATTACTACATGTTATAGGACTTTATGAACGGCTAGAAATCATTGTAACTTTGTCATAAGAACTGAGAGATCAGGCTTCCGGCCTTTGTGTAACAAAGAGAATGTTCACACCTTCTTCGAGCCCCCACCTCTTCTCTTTGTCTCTCTCTCTCACACACACACACACACACACGCACACACACATACACACATACACACAAACATACGTTTGCTGTTAGCTTTAGTTAGTTTATTGTGTTTTGTTTGTTGCATTTATTAATTTGTTAATAAATGTTTGTGTTTACCATATGTCTGATTATTTAATATTACACAAAGATGAATGAGCCAGCTTCTACTAAGAAAAGAACTTCTTAAATCCTTCAACTAATTAAACTATTATATTTATCAGTGTTAAACCCTTAGTTAGTAGTTTAATATATTACATGAGACTTTAATATTAGTTATCACTCCGTCTATGACGGTGGTGCCCCGAGGAACTCTGGTTTGACTAGAGTCATTTTTATTATTATCTTTGATAATTATTGGTGATAACTAATATTTCCTTGATTAACGGTAAGTTTATTGAGAATACTCAATCTCATAATCTGAACGTGAGTCAAGGCACTATATTTGATTGGTTCTCCGTGTGACGTTTTTAATAAATTGAAGTTATTCATTTTTAGTAATTTTTCTTTATTAATTTTCCTTATCAAATATTTCATTTGATAGTCACTATTGATCCAATTAAACCCAAAGTACCTACATTGGTGCCCCGTGTGAGGCTTAGTTATGTTGGCTTGGCAATAATTCATAATTGTGTGATATTAATATTCGTCATATTTTTGGACATTTTACAATTTTTGGATTTTTCATCCAAAATTTTCCAAAAGTCGTTCCATTTAACCCCACTTGTCTTCCACAGGAGTAGACATCCAGCTGTACTTACAAACAAGTACAAAGTGGTGTTATTTGATTAATTCCAAATTTAGCTAAAGCGATTTGAGAATATTGATAACCTCTGTAAGCCTGATAGTTACCCTTAAGATTTTGCTATTGCTGCTAGCTATTGAAGTTTGGTTTAGCATTGATATATCACATATTCAATGCAATCCAATGAGTCTTGTCAGAAATTGTTGCTAAATTAAGTGCTCCTTCCCCTTAACTCATAGCGTGCCCCCGGCCCTATGAACCCGAGAGCGTGAACTGTTGGAACTGCCTTGCATTTCAACCTGAGTGGAGATAGATAGAGCCACAGTGTGCTACCAGCCCTGTGAAATAAAGTTACATGCCCAGCTGTTTCTTCCACGTGTCTCAGCTTGAGTAGTACTTTATAGATATTATTCCCTGACTGACTGCCCTGCATCTCAGTTAGTGTAAATTCTGGTCCCAGAACCACATGGTGCTGTAGTTGCCCCTCCCCGCGCAGGAAGCAAGCTACCCACAAAGTGTAGATGAGAGGAACTGTTGTTTTAGGCTAGTGTACTACCCAATTTACATCACAAGGTGTCTGCCAAGCAACACCAGAGCCAAAACAATTGCATTGTTGTACTAGACAACAAGTTTAATCTCACCTTCCATTTTAACACAATGGAGAACCCAAGTGTAGAGAATTTCATTTCTTCCCTAGCACAGGGCCTTAAACCTGGCTACCCTGAGTTCATTAACACATTGAACTTAAGTGAGTGCAGGAAAGAAATAGACTCCCTTCTCAGCGACACATCAAAAGGGTCTGTGGTGAGATGTTTGCTCCTGAACTTCCACCGGCAAATTCACATTGTCTGTCAGAGCAAAACAGCATTAGAAAAGGAGATAGAATCCCTTAAAGCTCAAAATGCTAATCTCATTAGTGAAGTTCAGATAGCAAATCACAAAGTCCTGCGTTATTTAGAAGATTTGCACTCAGCAGAGTCACAACTCTTCTCCCACAAAAAGGAATTGTTAGGGCTTAGATCAGAAACTCTTGCCCCATCAAAGTCATTCAGCCTTGCTGATTCTGGCCTTTCAAATTCAAATTCCTCCCTCAATGAGAGATTAACGCCCTCTCCAGAGCAGACCAAGGAAGTTCAGTCCTGCTCTACCTCCTCACAGCATCACTTTGAGAGTGATGACAGAGCTAGCATAGTCTTGCCTTCACAAACGGTGACCTCACAACGTCCCCGCCTTGAAGAGCTTGAGCTTCTAGCTAAAGATATGGATGTGTTTGATCCAGACAACTGCGATCATAACATTGAGGACCATTTTAGGGAATTAGATCAAAATCTAATTGACCTGCCCAATGCAACACAGAGAGAGAAAGTTAAACTTGTGTGGAAAACCAGCTCAAAAGCTGTCCGCAAAGTTATACAGTCTCAACCTGCCAGAGTCAGAAATGACTACAATGAGCTCCGTCATGCACTGACAGAAGAATTTGCTTCTACTGCAGACGAAATCGCTTCTTTGGTTGCAGCTAGTCAAATAAAACATTCCCGTCAAGAGAGTCCCAGAGACTACTTTAGACGTTTGAGACACGTATACTTCCAAGGAAGGAATGCACCAGGCTTAGAAGAGAACCCAACTTTTAAGTCCCTGTACTTGCAGAATCTTCATCCTTGTATACGTACGCACGTTATTCTTGAGACAAGAAAAGATAACCTCTCTCTTAACGAGGTTAGGAAAATAGCACAGGTGGCTTGGGAAACTGTTGTCAATTGCAAAGCAAGGGAAACAACATCTGCTTCCAGCAGCTCAAACACCGTGAGGTCACACAGACCTTCTGTCTCAGAACCCCATCCTCAGAACAGATCGAAAGGGGGGGACAAAACACAGCATAGGGACGCAGAGCGTAAACGCCATGTCCGCCAGCTGCCACGGGATAGTCATGCCCAGAGCAGGAGCTGTAGAAGGCCATACTCTGAGATCCTGGCCCAGCATAATGACCTGCCAAACCACTGCTCAGATGATGACCACAGCATCTCTGACCGCAGCTCAGAATCCGACAGTGACAGTGCCTCTGAGTGTCTTTCTGTACACGGCTACAGGCAGCGTTACAGCCCTGAGCCACGAGTTAAGAAGAACTTCAAACAACAGAGCTCCAGAGTCCGCTCCTCTCGGTTTTGTAGGTAACAGTCCTTCTGCACTGATAGTAAGATTAATGCAATCTCAGCAGCCTAACTTTTCTTACAGTTAAATTGGTAAACTTTGATTTGTTAGCAGCCGCAGCAAACTCAATAAGACCCAAATTGTAATTGGACTTAACACCTTGTACAAACTTTGCAAATACTTTTGGATCAACTCCTTGTATTTTGTAATAAGCTCACTGGTAAACACTAGTTTAGGACACATCTCATGATTGAAGCACCAGTCATACACCTGTCCTCATGCAACTGACAGCTGCATATCATCTGTATGTCACCCTAAGTCATTTACATAACTAACACTTCTGTTCTCACTAACCTGAAGAGTAGCTGAGAAACAATGTTTATTATGTATTTCGTATAGTGCCATTGTCATGTTTAGATTTTGTTTTGTAGCTTTTGTTCTTGCCTAGTCGAGATATTAGTAGTGTTTAGCCAATTCCCAGTTGGTGAAATAACTGCCCAAAACGTTGGAAACACTAAATGAACTGACAAATGAACTCTATACATCTATGGACTGTGAAAGATGCCCTTAAAACCGCACATCGGGTGCAGTCTCAAGGACATCGGGGGGATATGTAGGTGCAACCGGCATCCAAAGATGATTGTTCATTTTCTGGATTAACTCGAACTGTCAGTTTGATTACAGTAGGCCCACAGCCTGTTGGAACAATGACCTCAAAATGCCTTCACCCCCACAACAGGTCACACCCAGGTGTGAATCCTCCAAGGCACCCAAACTGTTCATTGGCTGAATTGACCCCCAGGTGATGACATCATCCGGGCCTATATAAAGTGGAGCCCCCATCTCTCGCCCTCTTTCTACTGACTCTTTCTACTGGCCTCTTTCTACTGAATCTTTTCTACTGGATCTTTCGACCGGATCCTCCTGCTCTTCTCCAACTCTACGCGTCCCTGCGGATCCAGGAGACCAGCTGCCCGCTGTCCCCTCGGCCCTGGACCTGGCCTATGGCGTGGGATCACCACAAAGGTTAACCAACCGGTTATCCTCAACTGAGCACAGCACAGAGCGATCCGAATCCTCTTTTGCCTAAGAGCCACAAATAAGACAAGAACCTCTTCACCACGGAGCTTCCTTTCTTCACCCAGCCACTGGCATCATGCAACGCAAAACATCTCCCATCTCATGGACTGGTAATTAATCACCAACTGGGCATTACTACATGTTATAGGACTTTATGAACGGCTAGAAATCATTGTAACTTTGTCATAAGAACTGAGAGATCAGGCTTCCGGCCTTTGTGTAACAAAGAGAATGTTCACACCTTCTTCGAGCCCCCACCTCTTCTCTTTGTCTCTCTCTCTCACACACACACACACACACACGCACACACACATACACACATACACACAAACATACGTTTGCTGTTAGCTTTAGTTAGTTTATTGTGTTTTGTTTGTTGCATTTATTAATTTGTTAATAAATGTTTGTGTTTACCATATGTCTGATTATTTAATATTACACAAAGATGAATGAGCCAGCTTCTACTAAGAAAAGAACTTCTTAAATCCTTCAACTAATTAAACTATTATATTTATCAGTGTTAAACCCTTAGTTAGTAGTTTAATATATTACATGAGACTTTAATATTAGTTATCACTCCGTCTATGACGGTGGTGCCCCGAGGAACTCTGGTTTGACTAGAGTCATTTTTATTATTATCTTTGATAATTATTGGTGATAACTAATATTTCCTTGATTAACGGTAAGTTTATTGAGAATACTCAATCTCATAATCTGAACGTGAGTCAAGGCACTATATTTGATTGGTTCTCCGTGTGACGTTTTTAATAAATTGAAGTTATTCATTTTTAGTAATTTTTCTTTATTAATTTTCCTTATCAAATATTTCATTTGATAGTCACTATTGATCCAATTAAACCCAAAGTACCTACAATAACGAGCACATCATTAGAATGAGGTGTGTTAGAGCAGGGAGAAACCTAAAACATGCAGGCCATACTATCCCGTGGCCCTCCATACTATCATTGGTAGAACTGGATCCAGATAGTACGCTTATTTTTACATGAAAATACTCCACTAGATTCTTTCATTCCCATATCAGATTTCAAAGCTTTTTACATGATATCACGCCTTGAAGGATTTTCTTCAAATGTGGCACGCATGTCCACTTGGACACAAATATTCCTAATTATGACATGTCCATGTCTAATAGGATAAAATGCTGAAGTGATGATGTTTTGTATCTTAAAGGTCAAAGGTCAACTTCACTGTGACATAATGTTTCTGTCCATTATTCAACGTGATAACTCAGGTACAGAAGTGGAGACATTTGGTCAGATACTGAATTGGTGACACTCATCTTTAAAACTGTGCAGATTCTATATATCTGTGTTTCTGGGTTTGAGGATGTGAGTGAAGCATCCACGTTTTGCCTAAAAATAATAATAATACCTTGAATCAAATTCCGTCAAAGTCTTCACTACATATATTATGTAAGTCTGGACAGTTTGGATGTTAATTGCAGCTTGACTTCTCAGGTTACTCTGAAAAAATAAGACCAGAACCAGCACTATTAAACAAGGGAGAAATCAGAGAAATCTTTCTCTCATAGATTCGTATGAATATATTATTATACACTGACCAAAGAGGCGTATATTTCAATCATGGGGTCCAGTCACTCTCAAGTTAAGACTTGAACATTAGCTGAATTGAATACTGAAATGTATAAACTATGATTTTGTCACAGCAAAACGATTTGCCAGCTGTGAGATATAGCTAGTAACAATGATTCAGAATTCATTTAGACTCATACCCCATTTACATCTGATGGCTAAAAGTAGAAATAATCATGCATTTACTAAACAATCATTGAGACAGCCTTAACAAACTGTTGGAGATCTTCCTAGGCTGACACTGGTGGTAATAGGGAGGAGGAGGGTGGAACAGCAGCAACACACAGGTAAGACATACATCAGGAAAAAGCAAACCAATTCATTGTTTCTATGTATAGCATTTTTTATTATCAAATAAATTCTGTAGTTAAATAGCACTGTAATAACTAGTTAAATAGTTAAAATGATTTATATAATGAAATGCTGTATTGATGGTACTAAAAAACCTTATACTCCGTTATGTGAGTTTTAATTGATATGTAAACTAGAAAATATGAATGCAGAAGAAATGTACAGCATCCTCTGATCATGAGATCAATGAAAACTAGTGAGCCTGTTATTAATGCGTTGGTGGAAGGGTTGAAGTCTTGCTGAGCTGAAACCGCACACAGCAGGACTTATCTGCCAGAGATCAGCTACTGAACATGAATTGCCCATCTGTATATATATTCAAATGAAGATCATGTTTTTTAATTTGTAACTCTGTTCTAAAAGTGTGAGGAGGTTTTAAATGGTTGAGCAGGGTGATAAGAGCTAAGAGAGGTAATACCACTTTATTAAAGGCATTAATATAATACAGCAGCCTTTACATCCTTCTGTTTGTTTAGAAATAAGTAATGTTTGACTCAATAGTGGAAATAACAACTTGACCTTTTCTTTTATCTCCTCATATCCAATGCACGTCTTAACTTCAATTTCATACATAGCAAGAAAACATTTGTTGATTTCCACAAAACTTCCAGGAGAAATTAGAGAATTGGTTACAATGTCTTCCACCTGCACACACACACACGTACACAACCACACACACTCACATATTAACTATCCAGGAAAATATTTTGAGTGAGTTATGTTACTTTTCTTTTTTATAGTAACTCTATATAAAGTGCAGAAGATAATTGCCAGCCCATGTCCAAGGAATAAGATCTGTCTATTGAAATTTTAATGTCATGTTTAATGTATGTGTGAGTTTGTGCAAAACATCTTGAAAGTTTTGGTATAGCAGTGATGTAGCTGAAGTAATTGCAGCCCAAACTGTGTTTCGCCATCTTTTAAACTTACTGTGCCCTGTGATCCAGCTGGGTATGCTCCTTTGATACCACCACCAACCACCAATAGAGCATATAAAAAGCATTCTCCACACTGGGGCTTTCATAAAATGAAGAATAAATCCCTGTTGATATGAACAGTAAATGATATATGAGAGGGACCTATAGCAAAGCAGAAAATCACTCTCAATTAAACCCTCCGGTTATATACCCTATTCATGTTTTGCAGATAACATGTACAAGAAGGCCCAACTCAATTAAAATTCATCACACGCAAATGTTCCAACTCTTGATGCTACAGTAGATGCAAGGCTAGTAGGCTAGAGATTGGCGCCTAAAGTGGCTATTGTTACCTCCACAAAGGAGGTTGTGCTTTTGGTTTGGTTTTCGTCAGGAGAAAAATAACTGGCCTAATTTTTTATAATTCTCGGTGGAAGGGTGTAGCATGGGTAAAGCAAGAACCCATTACATTTTTCCAAATTTTTTTCACTTTCATTAACATTGCCGGATAGGTTATGGCCTCAGCAGAGCTCAGCGCTGTCCCTTCTAGATATGAATCAGCTCACCTACAAACATGCTGGAGTTTTCCAGTTAAAGCTAAATTACATCAGGCACCAGATCAAAGTGATGAAATGACTCACCTGAATACACTACCTGGAGGCAGTGTAACATGTGCACCAGGATTCCATCCCACCACTTACCAGGATTATATTCTTTTTATTCCATTCGTCTTATTTCTTTTCAGGAGCTCCACATACTTGTATAAAATCAGAGCCTGAGCTGCATCAGTCCTGCTCCATTAGTTCCATCTACTCCATGAATCCATTTTTCCAGTACTATAAGGCAGAGGTCAGGAAATATCAATAAGTAATCACCAAAGCCTAAAATATGAAACCCCCTAAACACACAGAGTTTTCATGAATGTGACAGCTGTGGTTGATTGTTCCTTCCTGCTTTGTCCTAGTTCCACGATAATCAACTTCACAATGAATTGCAGGTTCATACAAAAGCTTTACAGTATGAGACAACTCTTCACTGATTAATTAGAAAATACCTAAATCTAGTTTTTAAGATGGGTCACCCACATTAAGCTATTTGGTATGGGGTTTGATGTTGCTCCTATCTTTTTAATACATTGGCATAATCTTGTGGAATGAAGTAACACATACACGAGTCAAAGAGAACACACACAAGTGTCTATAGGGCAAGGATTTGTTGCTGTTCCTTGGTCCAAAATGGTTGACAAAAACTTACATTTGGGAAGTGTCTGTTCATTTCTTAGGCTGAGAGAGCCATTATGATCAGGATTTAAAAAAGGTCTACTTCTATCTCTACTACCATCTGCAGGACAGTATAAATATTGCACTGATTCAAAGCTGTGGAACCGGTGAGGATACTGTGCTGCTGATGGAAGCATCCAAAACCAGCTTAGCCATCATTGTTATTATCATTCAACCACAGGCCTCTGTTCCAGTCCAAAGGACACCAACCATTGGCAAAAGAAATTACAGCAGCATCAAGCTGGGCGTGCAAATGTAGATATGCACCATCTACATGTAAGGAAAGCAATAGCATTTTTTTTTTTGCTTTTTGCCACCTGCAGGTAAGGAATATTACAGCAGTCAGAGTTGGAATAGCATATTTTTTGTGCTTCCACACTACACAATTAGCATTTATTATCATATGTCTGTTTATGAAGTTTTGCATTTCTATTACATTACAAGATGACATTTATTTACCTGACACTTTTATCCAAAGCAACAAAGTGTATTCAACCATGAACATACCACCCAAAAATCAATGTATGTACTCCTATGTAATCAATAGTACATAGGAGTAAATAAGTAAAACTGTTTCAAGGGCTACATTTTAGAAGCAAGAGGTTGAGAAACAGCAGCCCCACCACATTATGTCCCAAAGCAATGTTCCATGAATGAATTGTGCTCTTTTTATAGAATTGACTATAAAAACATTCTGCTCACATTCAAAGCCCTCCACAACCTAGCCCCCACTTATCTCTCTGATCTCCTCCAGGAGCACACCTCTTCCCGCTCCCTGCGTTCATCCACACCTAGTCTTCTGAACGTGCCCACCTTAAAACTCAGCTGCACTGCTCCCAGGCTCTGGAACTCGCTGATCCCAAACGTTCGATAATGCGACAACGTTGCAGCATTCAAAATCAACCACAAAACTCACCTTTTCAAACTGGCATACTGACTGTAATGATCATTGTCCTGTGCAATTTCCTGTCTTCCCTACAGTGGTATGTCTCTCCTTCTCATGTCTTTTGTGTGCCTTGTCTTTATTGATGTATTAGCATTGTTTTGCCATCTTTACCTTTTGAGTGTCTATCTATGCATTGTAAGGTGACCTTGGGTGTCTTGAAAGGCGCCCTCAAATAAAATGTATCATTATTACTATTATTATTGTTATAATTATATATAGACAATGACAAAAGTAGTCTTCAGGATTCAACACCAAGATTATTTTGTCAATATGACTCTTTGACTTGATTATTGGATGGGTTTGACAGTTTCGATGTAATCCTATTGTGTTTCTCAGAAGTCTTGCGAGTCAACAATCAATGTAGAGCAAGGCAGTGCAAACAATAAGCCATACATATAGCATGCCTGCGCTGTACATGCTGCACTGTAAGCACATAACTGAAATGAGGGAAGGATAAACTAAACATTGGCTTGTAATGAGCTTTGAACTGCTCGTAAAAGCCTTGCAATTACAGAACTGTATAAGTATGTCAGGAGGCTGCATTTTCTGGATACCATTAACAGTTGCAATGTATTGCTGTATAAATAAACACAATCTGTAAGAAAATGTTAATTAATGCAGGGCATTGTAACAGTGAAAGGTTAAGTACATTACTACCTACCTGTCTGTTATGGCAGGTAAGTAGGCTACATTATTGTTTTGCCACCCACTGGCTTCCCTGCAGATAATCTGCAAATGTGTAAAGATTCGCCTGCTGATAGCAGAGAAGATTGAAGTTGCTCTATAACTCGGACCCTTTACAGCTCTGTCAATTATCTACTTGTCTTAAAGTTTTATTTATTCCCTGCATGCACCTCTCTTATTTCGGCTTTCTGAGGGTCTGTAAGAGCTTAGTACCCGTTGTCTGCACTGTCCCGTGTAGAGGGACGTTTTAGAACATGGCAGGAAGAAAACCTACAGGTGTACTTGTTCTCCTCATTGCATGCCTGTTATGTGATGTTACCTTCTGCTTGGTGAGAATTTTTTTATTTTGTTAATATACTGTCGTATGATAACTAGAAACTTGATTTGAACATTAGAATGACATTTCCATTTTAATTCTCTTTTGTTTAGCCCACAACAAAAGTATTAGGTGAGTGATTTTTCTTTCCCCAAGCCAGACACAGACACTTTTTGTCCCTTTTCTGTTGCTGTAATGCAGTTCCTTCACATTTATTTTCATATCCATTTACACAGACTATGATGTGGATGGTGGACGGGACCTTGACATTTTTGACATCAATGAAGGTACAGTATGCGCACACTCTGTATCCTCATGTCAACAGATTATTATTTAGTAATCGTTGTAAACCAATTTTCCCTGTGCTTGGTCTTCAAAGAGGCAGGGCTGAGCCTTGTAGAGGGAGATATTGTGCTTGATGAGGTACATTCTTTTAACTGAATTACATTTTTACCTGCACAATTGCATTTTCTGAAAACAAAGCTTAAAATTGACTCACTATGTGCCTGTCTTTGTGATTGCTTTTATTGACTGCCACAGAGGCAAACTCGAAACTCCATAATAGGGGATGAGTACAGATGGCCAAAGACAATCCCATACTACATGGAAGATGACTTAGGTAAGAGTGCCTGTACTGTATGTAGAGCCGGGATTTGGAAAATGTGTACTTTATTAACAAAAATTAGTCCTGTGGTAGTCAGACACACCCAGCAGTTATATTTGCCTCACCTTGATCTGTAATAGTACAACTTACATTTTAATGCACTGATAATAATAATGATCTAGGTATAAAACCCTGACAAGGGACATTCTGCATAATGAATTTTTTTACTTTCAATACTAATATTTTTGCACTTTTACTTCAGTAAACTTTTGAATGCAGGACTTACAGTTGAATATTTTGTGGAAGAAAAATTAATTATGAATTAAAATGAATTAAGTGACGTGAGTAAGATAACATTCTGTACATGAATGTGTGGCCCATATGACATATTGTATTTCACAATGTGTAAAGAGAGAGAACATACTGAATTTTTTGTTGCCTACTGCAAAGGTTTTTGAGTATATATGTCATCTTGCATTACCTAAAACTTAACCTCAGAGCTGTCAAGTGAGAACTGAGGTAGAGCATCACACCAATTAGTGTATACTGTATGTTTGATGTTCAGTCATTAACAGTCCATGTGAGTCAGACAAACTGTGAACCTTTTTGGAGTAATCTTGAACCGTAACAGGTTTAAATAATTCAACAGAGGCCTTCACACTGCATTGGGGTTAATAAATCTTAAACTTGAAGACATATCTTATCATGTTTAATAGAAATGGTTTATCATCTTCTCTGCAGAAATTAATGCGAAAGGTGTGATTCTGAAGGCCTTCGAGCAGTACCGGCTCAAAACCTGCATCGACTTCAAGCCTTGGAGCGGAGAAGCAAACTACATTTCCATCTTTAAAGGGGGCGGGTAAGGCAAAACATAACTTTTATTCTTTCATTTTTCTTTAAATGGCAAGACAAGCTGTACTTTCTCAAGGATCCATACATCATATATACTGTATTTTATAACAGCCTCAAGTCCTCAATGCAATGGTCATAAAAGCCTTTTTTTTCCTTCCTCAAGCTGTTTCTCCTCTGTGGGAAACCGGCGCGTTGGAAAGCAGAGGTTGTCAATTGGGAGAAACTGTGACCGCATCGCCACCATTGAACATGAGTTTCTTCATGCTCTGGGTTTCTGGCATGAACAGTCCAGGGCAGACCGTGATGATTATGTCAATATCATGTGGGACCGCATCTCAGCGGGTAATGAGCCTGCCACTGATATTCTGCCAACTAACTTTTTAATTTAAACACTGTCCCTTCATCTTTCCTCATTTAATTCATGGCATCTACTTGTATGTGTATGATTATACATTTGTAAGATTGAGAAGGAGTGTAAATCAGATTTATTTAAGCTTTTCACAAAATACACATCTAATGAATGCAATGTTTTTGCAAGAGGTTTGTTATCGAGGACTTCATGCAACAGTTAATTTATTGCTTTTATGCGATAAGCATGTCATCTTATCTTAACAGGATAAGCAAAAGACATTATCAGTACATCAAAGAATATCACATCAATTTCTTAGCTAAATTGGACTATAAACTTTAATAATAATGAATTACTGAAATCTGTTATTAAAGGCTGTACAAGTACAGTGTATTTTATACTAGATTTTTCAGCATTCTTTTGTCAAGTCTTTTATTAAGTGTCAGTTGTTGACAAGCAATTTTTATAAGTGATCTTGACAAACATCTACCACATTTGGAGAACGGAATAAGACATTGTTATAATGAATTCAGCTGCACTAAACACCTTTATTTGAATTGACACCTTTATTTATGCCCGATTTACAGGTAAAGAGCACAACTTTAACACCTACGATGACACCACCTCCAGCTCTTTGGGTGTGCCCTACGACTACGGCTCAATGATGCACTACAGTAAGAACGCCTTCCGCAACGGCACCGAGCCCACTATCGTCACCAAGATCCCTGCTTTCAGTGATGTGATCGGCCAGCGTATGGAGTTCAGCGACAGTGACCTGCTCAAGCTGCACCGCCTCTATAACTGCAGTAAGAGTCAACAACCAACACCGAGCTGGGTTTTATTATCAGTGAAAGAAGTGTTGTGTCAGCTTGTACCACCTGTGTTATGACACCTCTTTAGTAATGATGATATCAGCTGTCAATTAGATGCTTTATCTCCTGAATTCCTGCCACATGGAAATATGTGGATAAGCAAAACGCTCAATGGTCAATTGGATTACAGCAGTTCAAAGTCCTACATTTGTGTTTGTGTGTTTACGAAATGTCTTCTAGCTCAGGGCTCCACGTTCCTGGACTCATGTGACTTTGAACGAGAGAACATCTGTGGTATGACCCAGGGACAAGGGGATACGGCAGACTGGGTCAGGGTTGCAAAAGCTGACGGAGGACCCAACACTGACTACTCCAACATGGGCAAATGCACCGGTGAGGATTATTTTTGCGGGAATATAAATGACACATTTTTCAGATGAATAGCTCTGCATCAAAAGATTAGTTGACTTCAATATCCGTCTTAAAACACCTGTCAAAAGCCTGTATGTAAATTGATAAACCTTTTTTGTCACTGCAATTTTTCCTCCTCTCCAAAAAAACAAAACCTGTCAAATACAATTCCAATGTAGATGGACAAAAAAACAGTCCAAGTCCAAACAAAGCTTATATCAGTCTGTGTTAGACAAATTAAGTGGGTGGCAAAGAAAAACAAGGAATTTATAGCTAAAAGACCTTGATTTTGGAAGATACACACTTGATTTGTTTTACTTAATAATAGATGAATCTTTGTTGAACTTTCCCACTGAACTTCAAAATGTATTTTAAAAGAAGGACAGTGGTTTTTCCCCCCTTCTCTTACACATTAGGAGGGGATCTCTTAACATGCAGCATGGACAGACAAACTATTGCAGCGACAAAAGAATGGTTTCAATATACATTTAGGCATGTGAGGGATGTTTTTAAGTTAGACATGATCTTTTAATCATCGCTATATGATAGATTGATCCTTGTAAATGTCCCTTATTATTCAGTTTGCAAAGTGCATTGAAATAATGCTTAGGTAATGATGTTATTAATCAAGAGAAATCTGGATCTTTAGGCTCGGGGTATTTCATGCACTTCAGCACTGGCACAGCCAACACTGGGGATACTGCTCTGCTAGAGAGCAGGCTCCTTTATCCTAAAAGAGGATACCAGTGCCTGCAGTTCTTCTACTACAACAGCGCCAGTTCCAGCGACTCACTGAAGATTCATGTCAGAGAATATGACAACGCTAACCCTAACGGAAAACTCCGCCTTATAAAGACCATAGATGGTAACTATATTTCACTTCTACTACTGCTCAAAATGTAACAAGTTTGCTTGAGAAATCAGGTAAATATAAACTTGCTTTTCAATAAATTCCATGCTGTCACCTCAACAGGATCCCCTCAGGAGCTGTGGCAACTGCACCACGTCAGTCTAGAAGTCAAAACAAAATTCCGCGTTGTCTTTCAAGGGACCAAGGAGGGTCCCGGTCCGTTGACAGGGGGGCTTTCACTGGATGACATCAACCTTTCCGAGACCACCTGCCCAGAGTTTATATGGCGAGTGAAGAATTTCAGCCATGTTATGGAAAACACCCAAACAAATACGTCTATTTTCAGCCCTCCATTCATCTCTAAGGAGGGTTACACCTTCCAAATGCAGCTGTACCCCAGTGGGAAGGAAGGCTACCCTGGTGAGTTGTCGGCCTATGCTCATCTTGTGGCCCGTGAAGGGGACACGGGACAGAAATGGCCATGCCCCTGGAAACAGATAACCATGATGCTGATGGACCAGCACCCACACATCCAAAAGCGCATGTCCAACCAGCGCAGTGTCACCACTGACCCCAACATGAAGGCAACAGGTGATCTTACTTTCACAGTCAAAAAGACTCAAATTTGTTATTCTTTACATAAAAACAAATCATGAAAATGCAAAATGTATACTTTGTTTCAATACCCTTTTAAACAGGCTCTGACCTATTCTTCTGGGATGACCCTCGCAAGGTGGGCGTTGAAGTCACACATACAGATGGGTCCAAGTTTTTCCGAGGGCCAGGGGCCGGCACTCCTGTGTATCTCACCCACCTTAGAGCCAAGAGCAGAGATTTTATAAAGGGAGAAGACGCCATCTTTCTCCTCACCATGGAAGGTAAAAGCACCAGATTACAGCATCATTTTCAAAATTTAAACTGCTGTGTGTCAAAAAATATTAAAAAGATATAAAGGGAAGGAATGTATTGCAATTCATGTTATATATTGTTTTGTGAAACCACATCCATCCTGTCATACATTACATCAAGTAGTATGCTACATGGTCATCCCCGGCACCCGTGCAGAACAGCATATTTGTGAGATCATGGAAACCCGTGATGCATGATTACATGTATGAATTATATCTCCACTTGTCAAAAAACACTACAGTCTTCTCCGCTTTGATCCAATTAACCGCCCTCTACATTGCTGTCCCTCTTCAGATGTGTCTTATCTGACAGCGACCCAGCCTGTGGCTTCCACAACCCAGCAACCTGCCACCACTGGAACCTCTGATACCTGCCTCAATGTGCAATGTCTGAATGAAGGCATCTGTGTGGTGGATGAGGGGAAGGCTGCTTGCAGGTGAGCGCTTTTTCACTGCACTCACTAAGCTGTGAACATAACAATCACTGTCCTGTCAGTCTTTAAAATCAAAATTTTAAATCCTCCAGCATTATCTTTTTGGAAGGAACAGTTCAACACTTTGGAAAATGCGTATATTCACTGTCTTGACGTGAGTTAGATGAGAAGATCCACGCCACTCTCATATCTGTCTGTTCAACAGCCAGCAGCCTGTTAACTTAGTTTAGAGACTGGAAACAGTTGGAAACTGCTAGCCTGGCTCTGTCCAAAGGTGAAAAAAATCCACTTAACAGATCCCTCTAAAGCAAAAAAGAAAAAAATACTGTTGCTTCTATCTAATCTAGATCTAGTTTATGTGTTAATATGACACATCATGGTTTTATGGGGGATTATGTGAAGGACTTCTAAATCGCAAGAGATATGCCGGTGGCAGCTGCAAGGTGCAGGCAGATTCTCTGACAGGCTGTCTGTTTTAAAGTTAATAATCAACTGTATAATTATTTCTTATTCAAGTCCAGTAGCGCAATGCAAGTATCTAGCCATGTATGCTTCTTATGTAGCATCCTGTCAAAAAAAAAGAGACAACTGTGTGGCTTATGTGATGCAAACGCACTGACCTGTACCTGCAGAAGGTACATCCACCTTCTGTACTGCACACATCAAACATGATCTGCCAGTCTGATATTGTTTGCTTGCTAGAAATATTTCTTGGCCGAGCACAACCATTTTTTGTTACGTTTCCGTCTCCAATCTTTGTTCCAACCTTACCTAACTACCTGCTTCAAAAACCATGTACACAAGGGAGGTATTAATCTTCTAACCTTGATAAGAAAGCACATAAGCGTATTTCCCAAAATGTCTATGGAATTAAATACTAGAGGAAAAAGTACAGTTTTGCAAATTGGTATGCCCAATATTTGATGCTCAATACCTTGAGTGAGTTGTAGGGATACCTTTGAGTTCTAAGTTTTCGCTCTCATCCTCTTTTTGTCTGCTCTCCAGGTGCGTAGTGGGTGATGACTGGTGGTACTATGGGGATAGCTGTCAGTACAAGGGCTCCACCATGGATAAAACCACCCTTGCACTTGCTTCTTCTCTATCTGTTCTGGGAGTCATGCTGGTGGTTACAGCAGTCAGTGTCATCTGTGTGAAGAAGAAGTATAAGAAACGCAGTAATCCCAATAGCGTTGTCATGGAAAACATGACGGTTATACAGAAACCGTAGTTGGAGACCTTGAACTTTCCATGACAACTTGGTGAACAACAAGAAAACAGTAAAAAAAAATAAATACTCTTTTTCAGTTGAATGTTTATGATAAATGCCTTGTCTTGTCGGATTTATAGATTGAACTTTTAACTCCAGTGCTCAAAGGTAAAGCAATCACATACTATAGATCATACCAATACGCGATTGCCCCCTTCTGGTCATTCAATGTAAAAACACTAGAGCAAACTAAGAATACCATTTTAAATAATGAATAATTCATTTGAAACTCTGAATTTGTACATGAATGTTTTCACATTAAAAAAATTGAAGACACCATGGCTTATATTCACAAATTTAAAATTTATTATACCAAAAACAGGAACATCTGTGTTGTCTCTTTTCCATGTGGATATATTTGTTTGTATTACTGAACTTGACACAGTCATGCCGGTGATAACAGTTACTGTAGGAGGGAGCTGGGACTAATATAACGTTTGAGTGTCCATGTATATGCGTCTGTGTGTGTGCATGTATGTGCGTGCATGCAAGTGTGCATGCAAAGATCTGTCTACTGGTGTTCATTAGATACAGTGATGACTACAGGACATCACAATCAAACAAAGTGGAGCAAACCATGGCAACTTTGTGTAGTTGCATTGCATGGAATGTTGTGTGTGTGTGTGTGTGTGTGTGTGTGTGTCGTATTTGAGGGTCTACATTGTAAGATAAAGGGGGGTGAAACCTCCATAATAGCACACTCTTGGTGATCCTCACTTCCTCCCTATCACTAAAAACTTCACCGACATACAGGTATGTAGTTCCTTTAAAAGCATCAGTATACAACATTTCTCTTATTTACAATCATTGGAAACAAAAAAAATCACCATTTCTCTTAGAGAAGATTAGTAAAAGTGACTGAGTCACCATATAGAGTATGCAACTCCTAGGAGTTAGTATTTAAAATTTCTACAAAAAATTTCTATGCCATTTTACAGGCCAAGAGCCATGATTTACTGAAGAAATACAGTATTTTAAGTGCTCTATCTACAACAGTTAAGTGTGGTATTACTGGTGTACCATTCGACATAGTTCACTGATAATAAAAAAGATTATGCATCTGTTTTAAAAAGTTCTTTCAGCAACTTCACTGCTTTCACATTAAAAGATATGGTAAGTTCTTATAAAACAAACAAACAAACAAACCATGGAATTGTTATCCATATTAACAAGGGTTGTGGCGTGCTAATGCTATTGCAAATAGACTAGTGTTGATAACATACTCAGCTGGTTTTTCTAATGTAAAAACAATGTTCCACAGTCTGTGAGAAGGGCATGACCATGGACACTAGGAGCTGTGTCCACAGCCTATTCAAGAGGGTTCAGTATCATTAAAGGGCTCATTTGCTCAATCTATTCTATGAGTTGCTTGGGTAAAATGGGTGGATCATCGTACAGTGCATGGTTCTTTGATGATGGGGCTGTGTAGAGAAAGGAAGGCTCTTTAGAAAAAGTACGATTTAACTTTTTCATGTGCATTTTACAGCCTCTTGTGGAAACTAATTTTTTTGTGTCCATATATGGAAACTCAAACTGGTGGTTATGATGGTACAATAGGCTTCTGTGCATGCTGCAGCTGGAAGGGAGATGAGGCTGTAGTCGGTGGTGTTGTTGTTCAGAGAGGGGTGTCGTAGTAGTCTGTGGGTTGATCGGTCCCTGGCAGCTTCTGCTGTTTCTGCTGATGCTGCTTCATGATTTCTTTGACCTCCTCCTCCAGCTCAGGCGGGATGATGAACTGGTCGTCTGGGTCGGGCTGGGCTGGAGCTGTGAAGTAACCCCCGGACTTCTTGGAGGGGGCGTCAGCAGCCACCTCAATAAGGTTGTGACTCTTCTCCTGGCGGGCCACCGAGCCATTAACCCTCTTCTTGCCTGCCAACTTTCCTCCATCCCCACCTCCTGCTCCGAGTCCCTGCCAAGACTCATCTCTCTCCAGCCCGTTTTCAGCCTCACCGAGGCACATGTGGACCCCTTCCTCCAGGGGCTCTGGGGTACATGGTGGTGGAGGAGGCGGTGGGAGAGTCAGCAGGGTTCGTTCCTGGCTGGAGGATGAGGGTAATGATGTTTGGGGTGACAAAGAGGAGGACTCCGCTTTGAGGCAGTGGACATCCGCCTCCACTTCTACACGGCTCCCGTTAGAGAAAACACCAGCGATGGGCTCCTCGTCCTCACTGTCCAACCCGTTGTCAGACAGGGCGCTGGAGAAGGTGGCACTAGAAAGCTGCCTCTGGAAGGAGCCTGCTAAGCAGGCAGGATGGAGGGCACAGCAGCTGCGGGCAGAGGGCAGCTCCGAACTTGGAAACAGGTACTGGCAGGGCTGGGTCGTTGCATGGGCCTGTTGGTGCTGTAGGGACAGCGGGTGAGCCTGATGGTGCAGGTGGAGATGTGGATGGTGGGGCTGCTCATGCAGCAGCACCAAGGAGCTCTGCGGTGGCTCATCAGATGAGGCTGTAGAGCCCACCTCGCTGCTCATCTCGCTGGTACTGATCTCACTGCTGATTTCACTGCAGGAGGACGGTGGCACAGGGAGGGAGCCATCAGAGGGCCGCTCCTTGATGGCAGAGGACGATGGGGGATAGGGGCCCAACCCGGGGCTAGGAGGTGGCTGGGGAGGCTCAGAACAGCAGCAAGAGCAGCAGTCTTCACTTACACTGAGCTGAACCACTACAGCGCTGAGGCTGTCTGTGCAGCCGTAGCCCTGCGCCAGCGTGCAAAGCTTCTTAGCAGCGGCGAGGCCATCAGGGACGTTTCGAACAGCCTCCACAGCCTCAGTGGGAGACACGGCATCCCACAGGCCCCGGCTACCTAGAATGAAGAACTCATCCTGAGGGGTGAGAGTGACCGTCTGCACGAAGGGACAAGGTATGACGGATGGGTAGAGGAAGGAGTAGCCCATGATTCGTGTAGAATCAGTCACGCCATTCACTTTGTTGTCCTGTGGAATAGAGCATAAACATAAATACAGTGTTCATCTAAAATTATATTTACATATAATGTACTCCACATTGATTTCAATGTACATGGGATGCTTTCAAGGATCCCTACCTCAGTGATGATAGCCCTGTGCTGCCTGATCCTGCGGTATTCCTCCTCAAGCCCCACATTGTGAAGCAGCGACAGCGACAGCGGCTTCCCATCGCGGCACAGGATGGCCTGGCACTTGCCAACATTAGCAGCTGTAAGGGTGAAGCAGCCACCGGGATCGGTGGGGTCATGGCGAATGTGACACAGAGCTGCCGAGCCACCCAGTTTTTGCCCTGCAGTTCCCAGTTTTCTATGGTTTGCGAAGAAAGAGGGTACAGAGGAAATACTTAAAATATCTGGTCTCAATCAATTAATTGAGCCAATAATTGTGCCAGAGGCTAAAAATCTGCAACATTAAAATAGATGATTTAACAAAGGAGGCCGGCTGACAAAAATGCATGTACCTCTGCATGACGAGGAAGGTGTTAGTCATGTAGTCCTCTTCGCTCTTCGTCTTGTGTAATTCTTCCGCCAACACATCATTCATTGTGCACTGCAACAAGTAGGGCACCTCCACGTTCCTGTCCCCATCAAACACACCATACAGAGCCTCGCGACTCCCGCAGAAACGGTTTACGGAGAGAGCCGCGACACACAGTCTGAAAAGAAAACAAAAGGACTAAATGACGAATTTGCTCAGTGAGGAAACTATACGGGCTTTAAAACTCATTTTTTCCTCCACATGTTGATCAAACTACACTCACTAATTACCATGGGAAAAAAATCTTAGCTGAAATAATATGTGCTACTGCTTGGATCTCATTATAAGCATGCACATTGAAAGTGTTGAATTGGCAGTTTAGCCCACACGGAGATGTTATGGCATGTGAGTGTACGTGATTCATGTTATCAATAAGCACTGCTTCGATATTTCTTTCGTTTGAGTCATCTGGCACAAACAATGCACATTCTCGAGAGGTTTGGATTAGTGATGCTTCGCTGGACGAGTGTGATGGTGGTTCTTTCATCACTGACTGAATTGAACTCACTTATTCTTGATGCCCGAGGCCTCTGTGTAACCATGACTCCACACAGCAGGCCCACCAGATGGCTCATTCGACGAAAAGGTTGGAGGCGGATCAATACGAAAGCAGCGGATATTACTGAAAAACAACAAAACATGAAATAGATAGACATTCACTATAAAGACACATGAGCTACTAACAGTATTCTATTCAGGGTATATACTGTATATAAATACATATATAGGGGGGGTTCTAGCATAAAAGGTTAGATTAATTTAGATCATAAAAGTAAAGTTATTTGGGAAACTGGACCATTACAACGGCAAGTAAACCAAAAAACAGTATATAAACAACAATGAAATGTATACAAACTAAGTAAGAAAATAGGTTTAAATATTTATTTTTTTAAAGTAAAAAAATTTAGGGTATAATCACTTATCAGATCTGTATACAGATTAGCGCTGTAACTAAAGTAAAAAAAAAAAGACCTACAGAGATAAACAATGACATACTTGAGCTGCTCAAGGGTCTTGTGGTCCAGGTTGAGACGAGGGTTTCCAGTCAGGTCCAGCTCCTGAAGCTTGGGAGGCAGATTCTCCGGTAGCGTGATCTCATTCAGCTCATTACAGCTCAGATCCACACACTGACAACAGAGGAAAAAGACGCTCACACACATGCACACACAGTACAAGCTCAGGGGGGCTCATACACATACAGTACATAAAGATGCACAGAGGTGTTATTATGTATTACTGTCTTACTTTCATCTCCATTAGCTGCATGACCTCAGGGAAGACCTCGATGGCGTTGGAGTGGGCGATGAGTGTGTGCATTCGCCGGCAATTCATGATGGTGGTGGGCACAGTCTTCAGCATGTTTCCGCTCAGGTCCACCTCCTCCAGCTCCTCCAACTTGGCCATTTTACTGAAGAATGAAGGGGAAATGCACTGGGTGAGTTAGACGTGTAAAATGATGATTGATTGATTTTTGGAATGACAGAAAACAATTCAGTCATTTATCAAGGAACATTGACCACATTCTATGTATTTAACATCCCATATTTCCCAGCAGATTTGATGCCCAATTAATTCTTCATAACCTGGTAAATTGAATCTGTTGGGGTTTCGGATAAAAATAAATTGAAGAATTAGACTATTAGAAATTGTGTGGAACTTAAAAAAAAAAAAAAAAAAAAAGTATAATCTGAATAAATTACAGCTAAATATCAGCCAGCTATAATTGCTGACATATCGGTATGTGCATATGTTGGTCGATAAGTACAGAAAGCCAGACACAGTAGGTTTGGGGTACAAAAACTATTTGTAAAACCAAATTTAAGGGATCATTGTCAAAAATATGTTTTTATGTTATGTGTTCATGTAAAAATATGAATATCAGCCAATACATTTGTTTTAATATTAATATCAGTATCAGCCTCAAAAATCCAGTATCGGTAGTCTAGTCTAATTGATTAATGGATTAATAAATCAACATATGACTCATGGAAATTTTGAACTACCATTAGGTCCAGCTCAAATGTAAAACAGAGACTGACATGGGAGTGGATTTTCACTCCTGTCTCGTCCCCCCTTTTTTTTTTTTTTAATTGAAGGCTACTCTTCTGGGTCATCGATTGGCAGCAAAATAGTCAGTCTCTAATTTAAAATAAAGGGAAGAGAGTAGGGAGAAGAGCAAATGACAGTGAATGCAAGTTCTTTACCTGGCCGGGAAGGTCTGGAGATGGTTGTAGGCCATGTGCAGAACACGAAGGTGTGTATGGCCCGTTAGCAGGGGTACACACTTATCGGTCAGCCTGTTATTGGTCAGGTAGAGTTCCTGAAGAATGCTGTGGCTCTCCTCTGATAGGCTGGATGGCGGCAGGTGCTCCAGCTTATTGGCTGACGCATTTATGCATCGTAAGCTAAAGAAAACATTTTTAGAAAAGTAGAAAAAGACAAGAAACATAACACTGAGTCTCTCTAATTACAAACTTCTACATGTATTCCTACTTCTATAACCCCTGCTATTAAAACCTCCCCCTCTCCCATCCTTGTCCTGGTTGGTTGGTTTTAATTTGCTATACCCTTGGATATCTTGTCCTCGATTAAAATTCTATTCATAATTGCTGTCCTTCATCTTCACATAGCTGCAATTTTTTCTCTGTACGCTTAATCTCCTTAAAAGATGTCAGGTGCATTAGCCTAATGAAAAACAAATCACTTCCAGCTGAAGATTAATGCTACCTGTCAGATTTGAGGAACAGGTTGCAGGGTAGCTCCACCAGTTGATTGTGCTGTACGTCTAAAACCTCCAGCAGATGGCGCTCCACCCTTTCAGGCAGCTTCTGCAACTGGTTATGTCCTGCACTCAGCTTCCTCAGACTGTTGCTGCATAACAACCTGCGGCATGAAGAATATACAGATGGTTGGGTCAGTATAGAATACATATATAGACTCATAAACATTCAGTGGTGTATAGATGTACAGATAAATACATGTATATATGTATACTGTAGATGTATAGACAGATATATAGATGTGTGCATAGATAGATAGATAGATAGATAGAT
The DNA here is from genome assembly GCF_963691815.1 of Echiichthys vipera. NCBI lineage: Eukaryota > Metazoa > Chordata > Actinopteri > Perciformes > Trachinidae > Echiichthys > Echiichthys vipera. Next base: position 13,625,962 of record NC_139840.1, read on the forward strand.
AGATAGATAGATAGATATACAGACAGATAGACAGATAGAAATGAGGATAAGGGCAAGCATGAGGATGTGGAAACAGAAAATTGCAGCGCCTCTAGTGGAGCCCGCAGCTGAGATGTATCATCCTGACACTTATTGGGTAAAAAATAAATCTTCAGACAATGAGGGGACCATAGTAAGAGAGAGAGACGGAGAGAATGAAAAGAAAGAAACAGAGGGAGGAAGGTTGACAGAGCTGTTGCGAGAGACAGAGAGAAGAGGAGGAAGAAAGCTGCATGTGACCTTCCAAAAGGCTATATAAAGAGGAAGAGAATGGACAGAGGCTGCAGAGGTTACGGGCTATCTGTGTGATTTATGGGGCTCTAAGGGGTATAGATGACTGGCCGGCAAAAGCCAGCGAGAATATTGCAGCGCTGTACTCCACTTACAGGCTAACGGACACATTTGCTGAGAGAGAGAGAGACTCACCGTGCTGGGAGCTCAGTGATGAGGTTGTGGCTCATGTCCAGAACTTCCAATTTCTTAGCTTCACACAGCCAGTCTGGCAGGGACTCCATATGGTTCCTACATGAGGAGAGGGGGTGATGATGATGATAAATGCAGTGCAGTTTGTAAAACGAGATACCTAACACGGGATATGCACTGGGATACTGCATGAATTTGAATTCCCAACAGTCCTAGTCTAGAAAAGACAAGGCAGAAACTTCAGTTCTGGTTGAAAATTGCCCCCCTACCCTTTCACTTAATCAGGTAACTGAGGTCCCAGATGTGTTGCATATTAGATTTTTAAAACATTATATAATAACTCTCAACAGGTCTCAAAATGACAAAAAAGAAACAAAAAGTCAAATAAAATCAGCATTTAAAATTATAGTAGTTTACTCTTTCTGTACCTTTCTTATTGACCGCAAGGAAGCTAATGCCTATCTTTAACATAACAACCAAAGGTCATGTGAAAGGTCAGGGCTGACACGGTTAAAGAGTGACAGCCCTCTAATGTCAGCATTTCATTCATGTTTAGCAAGATCATATGAGACCTTTAAAACTAACGGTCTCACTTGCTCTGAACAGTTACTGCTCTTCTGTGTTTGTAGGGCAGAGCGAATATACTGTAAATATATTTGCTGCATTGTTTTATTTACTTGGGAGATTTTTCCTCACCTCGAGATGTCCATGTAACTTAGATTGGTGGGCACAGGACTGACATCCAGTTGTTGTAGCTCTGTAGAGAGAGATCCAAACACATTAACCTACAGCAAGGGCAGACGCAGTCTATTACAAATGCAGGTAGATGGAGCATTTGGGTGGGGGGGACGATGGAGAGAGACAATGAGACTGCAGCACTGAGCAGGCAAATGAATGATGTAGAGAGAAGCATGGAGTGAAATAAGGTTTCATAAGAAGGAGTGACATCTGTGAGGTGAGATATGAGTTATTTTGATTTCAGTGTAGATGTGGTGGTGATGTGAGATGGGCCGGGAGCTGTCTTATTTAACCGCACGTGAAGTCCTGCCTGCTAAACCCACCGTTGTTGGAGGCGTAGATGCCTTTGAGCAAGCAGCCCTTGACCTTGAGGTCGGCAATGTGGTTCCTCTCGCAGTGGAGCACCTCCAGCCTGGGGAACACCGAGGCGTCCAGGCCCGTCAGCCTGTTATCCCTCACATCCAGCTGCGTCACGTGCCTCAGCAGGTCAGGCTCATCTGGCACCATGCTGGAGATCTTATTCAACCTGACAAGAGGGAGAAAAGGGAGGAGGCAAAGGTTCAGCTTTTGATTGGATCAAGTTGAACTGCACAGGCTGTGGCCTTTCTTACGAGGCAGGGAACATGCCTCAGGTAATGGCTGATATGTGCAGCAGCTACTTGAGTCCTGAGTTCTGCGTATAACACAGTAGTAAGGAAGTTGTTTTTGATATATTATATATATATGTATATATTGATTATTCCGTTCCATGAAGGAATAACAGAGTGTTGTTTACTATAGTCAGGCTTAAGCAACAGCCGATCAAATAACTGCACTTTTTGTCTTGATTTGTGGGCATATTAGATTATGAAAACTGTAATAAAAAAATGCTGTTGGGAAATAGACTATAAAAAAAGAGAGAGATTTTGAATTAAAAACCACTGGAATTAAATGAAAATGTGCCATAAAATGTGTGACAAAGCAAGATAAAATAACATTTCATAAAATTTAGCTGATTTAGAAAAAGAAATTGGATTATTGCACAATTTCATGGTTATATGTGTTGTCTGTATTTTAAATTGCCTGGACACGTTTTGTGGAAATATATAAACAGAAACAGAAGCTGCAGCACACATCATCCTCATCAAGGGATCTTTGCCCAAAACAGGACGCTGGAAAATATAGTAATAGTATTTTCTCACCTCTTCTAAGCAAAGTCAGAAGGAGTGAAGTATTAACTAGGGAAATAGTGCAAGTCACTCCAGCTCCGTGCTTTTGCAAACAAGTGGGAAGACACCTGATGGAGCCACTAAAGGCAAATGATTTCCTGATTCCGTGCTGCCTGGCTGTCTGCTCACGCTTTAGGAGGTTGTTGTTTCTATCATTAGTGGGATAACGTGTCATTGAGTGCATTGCTTCGGCAAAAGCATGACTAAGACAAAGTTGTCAAAGTTATTTCAGAAAACCCCTAACATAATCTCCTATTCATGATTAGAATTACTTTTCAAATATTTGTCATAATAACCCTCCTCAGTTGCTGTACCTAAGGTCAATGTGTTTGACACGGAGAAGTCGGAAATTCTGCAGGGTGAGGGTTTCAAGGTTGTTTCCGGCCATGCACAGCTTCTCCATGGAGGCTAACTGCTCCAGCACCTGTGGCACATGGCTGAACTGGTTGAAGGAAAGACCTAAGTAACTCAGCCTCTGAAGGGAACCCAGCTCATTGGGCAGCTCGTCTAGACTGTTGCCATCCAAAAGGAACGTCTGCAAACTGAGAGAGAAACACAGGATTACATAGTAAACCTCATCAATGAAAAAAGGCTATAGGCAGGATGGTAATTTAATGAAGAATTATCTTTAAATTGCACAAATAGTGTAGCTCGGGATCAATGTGCCATATAGGAGTTTTAGCGTTCATATTCATTAAAGTCCAGCAGATGGCAGTAGCGGCATAAATGCCCTACCGACCACTTCAGGAATTTACAAGCATACCAGATCATTCCTGCAGATTAACTTCTCATCTAGCCCTGCTACATCCCACATACCTGTATGCTGAGTTTTGAATGAAGTTGGAGTTTAAAGCACATGTACTATCACTGAGTCAGTACTGACCCAGCTAGTAAATTACTTCTCTGGTCTTTGTATTCCCTTTTTTGTCATGATGGGATAAACTTGGTCTAATAACGCATGGACACAGTTTAAGATCCTTAATTCAATTCAATTTAAATATATTTTATATGTTTGCTGATACTCCTTTAAAGAGTGAGTTAACCAAAATATCAAATGTTCTGAGCCTTCCCTTGAGAATAAACTGCCAGTAAAATCTCATTAGTTCCATGCTCTTGAAAATGTTGGCATAGAAATAAAAAATATTTTATTAGAGAAACAAGGTCACAATATAAACCTATTATAATTTGTCAGCCTGCAGAGATAATTCACATTATTCATTTCAAATATGTTATTCAGTGGTCCATCAATGAGACCTCAGTGTTTTACCGGCTAGAGTCCTAAAGAGAAATGTGAGATAAATTGTCAAACTTTTAAAATGACAGTGATATTTTAAACAGCTGAGCAAAAACAAAGGACCAGAGTGAATTAACTTGAATAGCCAGGCGATTAAACAGACAAGGGACATGCCACGGAAAAGCACAACAGATGATCAGTGCAAGTTGTGTTGTTGTTTGCTCCCATGTCGAAACTAACAAAGTACACCATGGTGGTTGTTATGCCTTGTACTTGTTGCTAGGAAACTCCCACATTTGGCTATGTGGTTGGTTTGCAAAAAGGTTCATTGGTTTCCCACCCAGCCCTGACATGGCATCAGTACAAACAAGCACTGGCCAAAACTCAGCAGTAAAGACCTGGTACAATAAGTGAAAGAATGGGATTATTACTAACAACACACGCCAATTATAGTAGAGAGAAGTGGGGTAAATGCCCCAAAACAGAATCAATAGAACCAAACATAGGAAGAACAACAACAATAAATTATAGGTATATTCAGCTTATGAGTTTAGTGAAGAGTTCGTCTTGCAACATGAAAACTGTTGGTTCTCATCATAGTTAACGTCAGGTCTGTATCCTGGATAACTTTCTTCTGTGACTCACTTGGTCATGGCTCCCACAGAGCTGGGGACACAGGTCAGGTAATTACAGCTGAGGTTGACCTCCATCAGCGTGGGGATGTCACAGATGGACAGGGGGAACTGAGCGAGGTGGTTGTTTGACAGGTTGAGGCTCCGCAGACGTGAAAATCTGGAAAGAGAGATTGTAAATAAGAAATTAGGAAGAGAAGAGAAGAGAAAATGAGCAAGTGATTGGAGAGTTGTATCTTGTCAACATGAATATTGCAAGAGATTGGAAGATATTCATAAATATATTAATGCATATATTCATGGCAAATGTAGGCTTATATACCTTACACGAATTGTGGTTAAAAAGGAAAAACACACAGATTCAATCTGCCCTACAGCTTCACATTTGATTGTTGAGAAAACAAGTGCAGCGCTGACGTCTGTGTTGTTCATTCAAACACCGGTGAGAAGTGGCATTTGGCGTTGTGTCCTATGTGCAGAGCGGCGACCTTCGGAGAGGGTTAGTCCCCTCAGTGGGGGTGGGGGTGGGAGCCGATTGAACAGGGTGAAGCTGGGGAAATGACTGTCTTTATTTACACACAGACACAGACACAGACACACACACACACACACACACACACACACACACACACACACACACACACACACACACACACACACACACACACACACACACACACACACACACACACACACACACACACACACACACACACACACACACACACACACACACACACACACACACACACACACACACACACACACACACACACACACACACACACACACACACACACACACACACACACTTATCACCAAATCATGTGCACAGAGAGCAGCTATGGCAAGTCGCAGATGGGCAGTGTGCCATATTAGCCATATGGAGCAGCTGCTTAAACTGGCACTACTTGATTTTCCTCCCTTTATACACTCTCACACACACTCTCTCACACACACACACACGCCATAAATCATCATGATGGAGATAAAGGCAACTGAGACGTCAGGGCTATTGATTAGGGTGACCAAGTAATTCCAGCCGAGGGTGACTCCCGCAGGCAGTGGGGGTGGGGGTGGAGGTGTGTGTGTGTGTGTGTGTGTGTGTGGGGGGGGGGAAATGTCATGCCACTGTTAAATCCACCCCTGCAATGTGCTGAGCAATGCTCACACTCCCTCCTCACAGTCTCTCCTCATTTGTGTCATGCTCTGTCATTCTGTCCTATCATGATATTCTCTTTTCTCCTTACTCCTTTCCTTTCCTGGTGTATCTAAAAGCTGCACTTGTTATTTTTTATACGGTCAGTGGATCAAGTGAATGGCATGTGGTTAACTGGCTGGTTGTTTCATCTCAGGCTGATGTTTACATGTGCTGATGTAATATCTGGTCTTGTTGCGACAATTTACCCTTTTCCAAGACAATTTTCTTCCATGAGAGACAATAAAGGAACATTAACCTTAAAGGCTAATGCTGCTCAATGTAAATTAGCAACTGATCTGCTGTTCACCATAACAACTTTATCAGGTGATCTGCACTAATGTACTGTAAAAATCACTCACTGCAGGTTTAAAGCTGCACCGAACTGTATTTTTGTTAAATTATCATCCAACTCGGCAGTTCCCCCCAGCTCTACAGAACTTTCATCAACTAATTTCTAGATGTTGTAATAAAAAAAGCCAAATAAGGTATAAATATGTAAATGTTGCGTTGTTGTGTTGTATGTCATTTTTTTTGCTTCTTGTGCAGCTTCCAAGTCGCCAAAATGCCAATTAATGCAACTTTAATCCGTTCACTTGGCCTTAAATAGCCCTTTCATCTCAAATTTTATCTTTCAGCACTATTCTGTCTAACTTCCCTCCCTCTCCATTTCCCTCTCCCTTCATTTGCATGACTTTTATGTCCTTTATAACTTGCTAAACCATCATACATATGTAAATAAAGGGACCAAAGGTTAAATCATATGCACGGTACGTCACATATTTCCCTTCAGTGAGTGTTGACCTCTGTCTGGTGACCACGGGGGGTGCATGCTGGGAAGGCAGTCCCTTGCCAGAGGAGAGAGCTAGTATCCCAGACAACTGATTATGCATATCTGATTGGCAAATCACCCACCAGTTAGTATTTGGCCAGAGACAAGGGGAGAGGCATGTGGCAGGTTCACACATTCCATTCCTCTTAGAAAAATACAAAGCACTATGATAACCTCATGTTAGATGTCAGAGAAAGCCAGTGTTTATACTGAAACAAAAACAGACTCTCACACAACTGTCCACACCAAAACACATTCACCCACGTTCATGGAGGCTGCACACAGAGTATTATTGTTCCTGACTCCAGCTCTTTTGACTTCAGTCTCTCAGGGGCAAAGTGAGTACTCAAGTAACTCCGCTACATGTTCCTGTCAAAACGGCTCTATTTTCAGCAAACTATTCATCTCTTTCTCATTACTGACCTCTTTTTCTGTCATGCTGGGTCAAATGCGGATGAGCCTACTTAGGTTTGGCAAAGATAAATGGATGTTATCTAGCCTGACCAGCAGGGGGGCTGTGCATCACTCACCCAGATTTTTAAAACGAAAAATGTCCTTTTTAACAGCAGTCTTTATTATTATTATTATTTTTTTAAAAAGGGATTCAGAAATTATAAAATCCTAACCTCCTAGTTATTCAATATATTTTCTCACAGGAAGACACACAAGCATGGAAGATTGTACACACACACACACACACACACACACACACACACACACACACACACACACACACACACACACACACACACACACACACACACACACACACACACACACACACACACACACACACACACACACACACACACACACACACACACACACACACACACACACACACACACACACACACACTCCTGTCAGTGCATTCATCTTGCAGTGCATTCAACAGAGAAACAAAAAACGAACGCCATACTGGATCAAGACTTTGTATGCACTGACCCCAAATCTGTAGCCTGCAGCAGATTTTTGTGTTGCATACTGGCATGCAACTCTCTCTCTCTCTCTACACACACACACACACACACACACACAAACACGCGCACACACACACACACGCACATGCACACGCACACGAACATGCACACGTACGTCTTGGCTGTGGGCTTTAATCTGGGACCATGATAAGCATGCAGCAGATGGTGCCCACAGAGAGAAAGAGTGAGGGAGGCCAGGCACATTAAAAGCTTCCCTGCAGACTCATCCACCCTTCTGTGCTCTGGGCTCGTTTGCCCTAGCCTGGTACAGCACAGCCGTGGCTAGCCTCTTTGGTTCCCGCATGCCAATGGCCCCGGTCCTAGACTGCTCAGGTTGATGGCACACAAATTGCAGGTGCCCAAAAAGCTGCCCAAACCAGCCAGCCATGACCCGCTGCCAGTGATACCTCACTGTGTCAGTGTCTCGTTTCTCCCCACCTTGTACAACAAACCAGCCCAGCCCCTGTTGTGGACAAATAATGGTAAGCTTTGCTAAACCTTTTCATGTGTCATCTTGCCCAAACCAGCCCATCCAAAACAACTCTTAACAGTCTCCTCGACCTGTAACACCTCACAAAAACAAATGACAGACTGCACTAAATAAGATAAATAGAGTTGTTTTAAAGCTGCCCCCCCCCCCCCTGCACACATCTTATTTAAAAAAATATGGCCTTCTCCCCATGAATAAAAATGGGATGCAAATTAAAATGGCAATATCCAACAAGATAATGTCTCATTCAGTCTGCCATATTTTATTGAAAAGGAAGACCACGATGGAACTAAGCCCTAAGGCTTTGTTTTTGTGTTTTTGCCTCTTCCCCTCCTATTAGTTTAGCCCCATGTCTGTTTATTGTACATTTATGATGCCATTTTACCTCTGCAGCTGCTGCAGCGGCTGGTCTGCAGGCAGGAAGTTGTGTTTGAGGTTGAGGTGGGTGAGATCGTGGCTGTAGAAGAGGTTGGGAGGAAGTTGCTCCAGGCTGCAGCAGGACAGATCTACCGAGTTGATCCTCTGAGACACCATCTGAATGGAGGTGAGGTGGGAAGCGAGGAACAGTGGAGATGTAACAGAGAGAAAGAGAAACGTGGAGTTAAATGGGATTATCACTACCACACAAGACTTTACTGGTTTAGTGTGTGTAGCCTGCTGCTAAGTGGTCAAATGTCATTTGATGGCAAATCTTCTTAGGATTAGGGAGTTAGGAGAAGTCGAGGGAAAGTCTGACAGGTTAGAGACCTGACATCCCACATTATGTCATCAGGTAATCTAGTTAACTGACTGCAGGTGCGTAGAGCAGCTAGCCTGTGTTTTGTTAGTCAGATTTACAGAGACACACAAGCTTGTCGAAAATTAATTGACGTCGACCTTGTCTTAAAAGAGGAAATCTACACCCTGTGAACTCGAGCGTTTCAGAGCGGAGTTAGCTAGAGGCTCAGCAGTCATCACTGGGGCACGTGCTGCTTTCTATCCAGGCTTCTATTCCGAGTGGCCCTCTGGGTGCCGGTGACATGCATGTCCCTGTTAATATTTGGAAAGAGGTTTTCTGGCTGTGGCCTACTTGGGTTCAAGTGAGAGAAAGGAGAGAGCCATGAGAGGTGTTTATGTGTGTGAGAGCACCCAGACACTTAACCTAAACTATACAGTAGATTGGACTGCAGTGAAATATGCAACGTTTTCAAACACACTCCGCTCATAAAGGCAGTAGGATCGTGGTGGGTGCCATATTTTCATACTTCCACTTGCAGTCACACATGTTCTGATATACAATGCAGCTGACCCATAGGAAGCGCCAGGGAGCAAAAGCTTTAATGTTCTACTTTTCTTTCTTAAACTCTCATGCACATGCACACAGTACCTTGGCAGCGTGTCTGTGCCAGCGCAGGTGCTCGGTGAAGCTGTCAAAGCTGACGTAGTAGGTTTGACTCTGAGGTCCCGCCGAGCTGAAGGCCAAACAGTGGTTATGCTTCTTCACCTCCTCCACCTGCAGCAAGACACAAACAAGTGACATTACAGTCTGACATACTGGCATCTCCCCCCATCTGAATATAACTTAAGTGAACAGACTGTATATGAAGATGGATGGCTTGACTGCTACCCAAAAGTGACTGGCTGGCTGCAGTAAAGGTCATAAATCATGCCCCCTCCATGTTAGCAGATGGGACATGGGCCAGACTAGGCCGTCCACGCCGAGATGCGTTTAGCTGTATGCCCCAAAAGTTTTGTATTGTTTTGGCCGATCATCCAGACGGAGCCTGAACATTTTTTCTGACACCGGGTCCCAGAGTGGATAAATCTCAGAACGCCACCCTTGCGTTGTCGTCTGGACAGGTAATCTGCATATTATGTGAAGTATGAAGGCATCCCCTCCACGCTATAGCTAACAACAGAGATTGGTGGACTACATGCTTGTGTTCATGCAAAAGCTACAGAGCCTATTAGGTTTACTACAGCAGAAACTTCTGCTAAAACATTATCGCCTTCTTCTTCTTGTTGTGTCGAGTTTGTATACAGCGCGCAAGCCTTATGCACATACTTCATCTTCATTTTTGTTGTATTTTTGTGGCAGTTACAGAGCCACATATAGGCCCGACGTGTACACAGATATCTCTTGAGATGACGAAGTGTTTGCGGAAAAATTTTTGGGAACGACGGAGAAAAAAAACAAAAACATTTTTGCGACGTGTGGACTAAAAAAATAAAAGAAACATGTCGAATAATTTTTTCCTCAAAGATGGTTTCTGTCATTTGGTAGTTCTTATCACATGTTTATTTTTCTTTGGGTTTAATTGGTTATTTGATGCTATAAAAAAGGTGAAACGTCATGATTGACAGCTGTGACTGACATTGGTCGGGCGGGTGTATGGGCGGGATTTAGCTTATGCCTGATCACTACTGCGCACCTCCGAAATTATGAGATTGCAGCACTTTGGTACAGTGGCAGAAAATGAAGACATGCTGCATCTTTGTATACAGTCTATGGTTAACAACACAATAAAAAGAAGCAGAGAGGAAAATCTGACACATGGATGTCTCAATACATTAGTTCTGAAACAGCTTATGTCGAAGGAAATGAGATGCTTAATGGCTGCAGGGTGAACAAATTCAGCCAACCGGATGCACACATGACAATATATAAGGCACGCGTGATCATATACTATATATGCGTGACATGAGCAAGAATAAATGTATGTGAAATTGCTTTATAGACACGCAGAGTCACACACACTCAAGCACATGGACTCTGGAAATGAATGGCTGACTAGTTACTGTGTTTGAATAGAATACTGGCACGCATACAAACAATCTCACCTCACATGCATATACAGAGGCAAGTGTATGGATGAATGGTTGACTAGAGGTCACGCACTGTGTGTGTGAAATGTTTAAAAACTGGGTGTGGTGGAGTATGGAGTGTCCTTTGTGTCAGCCTGGCGGGTAGAAAAGGCTTTTCAGGAGAGCCCTTGGAGATTATTTAGTGACCTTGCAGATAAACAGATCCATAAAGCAATAAACGGATAAAGGTCATTTTTGGAAAGGTAATTTAAAAAGAAAGGCTAGTTGAATGCTACAGTGATCTATTACACTAAACATTATAGAAATCACATTAGAAAGACAAGATCCTCCTTGAAGACTACTGAAAACATTTTGTTAAAAACCTGGCTCGCACCATTTCTGTTTGACCTTGAGCCAAAATCAACAAAGCAGGAAGCAATATTGGGTGTCATAAGCACTTGTTGAAAGTGATATAGCACTATCACTTCATAATCAACACCATAAAAGTGGGATGGGAAGAGAAAAGAAAGAAAAAGATCATGTGATGCCAGTCTTGCCCTGTTACAGTGAGACTTAAGACATACTTTTCCTCCAATGAGCGGCAGGATGTGCATCTTCCCCGTCTGGCTCTCTTTGACAGAGGAGACGATGAGGCAGGTGCCACACAGGATGACCTGCCGTCTGGTCCAGCGGTTGACAGGTAGCTGGAGCTTCCCTTTCCGAACGTTGTATGTCCCTGACAGCTGGATTCTCTCTGAGCTCTCGATGCTTTGGGGCTTCCCTGAAACAAAGAAAAAAGAGACAGTAGTAAGCACTGTAGACTTGTCAGGTGCTGTTTGAGAAAAAGAATGAGCATACCACCACTGAATTAAATCAATATATAAAGTCAAAACCAGCCAAACTAGCAGCTCTATGAGATTGTACTTAACCACAGTGCTTTGAGCACTTTCAGCATGCTAACATGCTAATAATGGCAAAGCTAACATGCTGATGTTTAGCAGGTATAATGCATATTCACCATCTTAGTTTAGCGCATGCTAACATTTGTACTAAATACAAAGTACAGAAATGTAATTTATTTGAATGGTATTATGTCATAAACCAAAGCAGCGGACAAATTAAAAACTTGAAATGCACACGATTTCATGACAATCTACCCAGTAGTTGCCGGGATAACAAAAGGGCCATCCCTTTGCTCTCAGGGCCCTATGTTCTTGATAACAAACATTGGTCAGGGTTGCAGAACTTTCAAACTTCAACAAAGGGAGATGAACTTTTCGGACTCACTTTGAATGGTAAAACTCTGTTCAGCCACTGTGGTAATATAAATGCCTAGAGCCAAGAAAACTGTCTTTTGAGGGCATAGGTTTCAAGAAGTAAAACATCAGTAAGTTACAAGTTGCAGGTGTGTGATTTCGACATATTCAACCAGGGAAACACAAAGTGAACATTTGAGCAAAAGAAAATCACTGCTGAAGCATGAAACCCTTTGAAAGGTATGTGTCATATAAAAAAAAAGTTATTGAGCTAGGGAGTATATAGTCTGGTTCACCGGATGTACAGTGCTGGAATAAATTGTGAGCCACATACTGGATGACAGGTTCCTTCCGCTATCTGTTTTGCAAGGGCACTGTCCACTTAGCTTCGCCAAAGACTATTGTGATTAGTTAAAGGAAATAAAAGCAAGCCAGAGCACTTCCCCCCTATCCAAGAATGATTAGACGGTTAAGTCAGACCATAACACCCTGGGTACATAAATGTCTGCCTGCTAAAAACTGATCTGTGTAGCTAGCCACTAAATAATGCCACAAGAGAACTATGCTCACAATGGTTAGCCATGACAATGATGGGTAATATTTCCTATTGAGTATCAATAGTCTCTAGATTTGCATTCTGTGCAGCTCTGCATAACAGTCTTAAATACAATTAATTATCTTACAATTTCTGAGCTGTCTGTATTCTGTTTTACCCATCTGACCGTTTTTCCTCCATGCTCTGTTCTCTCACTTTACTGCCAGCCTGCCAAACCTGACAGTCAGGCTGCTTATCAGGTGTTCTGTCAGCCAGGGCTGCCTTATCGTTCTGTCTAAACATCCGCCTGCTTTCTGTCTACCTCCACCTCTGTGAAAAACCTCCCCAGGCTGGCATGCTCCATGCCCTTTCTATCTATGGTTTTATGGGATTTTTTTTGCCAAGCGACAGATGACCTTAGAAAATGTCTCACATCCCATTTCCTACTGTAAACTAGCTGCATCCATCCTGCACCGTCTCTCCTTCACACATATTTCACTTCACTCCAAACACAGACTGAAGCAGAGAGGTTGTGGAGGTGAGTTCAAGAGAGGAAGCTACAGTCAGTAGGGTAAAAATGCAAGTGTGGTCTTGCACACGTTCTAATGGCTTTAAATTATTCAGGTCTTTCACATGCGGACTGTAAGGCCAGCAGGGTAGAGAACCGTAACGCACTTTGCTTTCATCCAACACACACAGCCAAGTTTAAGAACATTCTGATCAGAAGTCTAATTATTTGACCGGATGTCGCTAAACCTGAGGTCACGTCAATACATACAGTAGATATTTTATTCTAATGAGTGTCACTAACATGTACACAGCTCAGTTCAATTTTAAAACCAGGACAGTCACCGAGCCCTGACCTTTCCTCATGAGTTCAGTGAAGTTCGCTTTGACTAAATGCCGACTGAGTAACATAACGTATTGTTAGATATTGATCATCACGTTTGACTACAAGGGTTAGATATCTGGGTATGCTTAAACAGCAGAAACTATAATACATAACTAGAGGACATGCAGAAGAGCATAAGCTGTTGGGCAGCTGATTACAAAGTTGACCAAGTTAGACACATACGTCAGACCTTCCCAACAACCTGCTTAACATGATACTGCAATCTAGCATTAATATTCCTTCAATATGGAATGGACAAAAAGAGAAAATCCATTAATATTTAAACTCTTTTAAAACCGGTGGGTGGTTCTAGGGGAAATTATGTCTTACTCTTGTATGTAAAGGACTATTTATAAACCTTCCTCAAGGCAATGCCAACTTAAATGTGGTCCTATTAAAGGAAATGCAGAGTTCACACTGTGCATACAGCTGTGAAGCTCTATGATATACGGTAAATGACAGAATGAATTTAGGTAGCATAACCTGTGTTTTATCATTTCTCTCTGTGCTCTGGCAGTCTGCCATTGCTTCACCACAGTAATCAAAAGCTGGCAATCATAATCCAAATGATAAATGATTTAATGAGCTATGAGGATAAGAAAGACATCTGTAATATGGCAAATGATTTGTTTTTATCCTGTACTTACGGGTTAATGTGCAAAATCTGCTGAAATTCCATCTGGCATTACATCATTTGCAAATTCACCCAAATATCTGAATAAAATGGAAATTCAATTTTTACTGACCCAACTCTTCTCTAAACTAGAACAGAGAAATATCTCTCTGCTTCAAGGAAAATTTAATTTAGTACATAACAATTAATTTGTACCAAATCCTAAAACCAAGATACTTAATGAAAACTGTATTGTAGCATCTCCAGATTGTAATTGAACAAAATAACAACTTTTAGGAGCACATGTTAAAAAATTAACCGAAACACTTAAAGGTCCATAAACATTGAGTTCGGTGTTTTTTTAAAGGGGGATCTGAGTTTTTGGCATCTGTTAAAATCAAAGTCTGCCACACTTGAAAGTTCTGCCACCTTTTTCCAGGATTAAAAATCAAAAGTAAGTGAAAGTCCTTGGATGTTTTGTTTTGTCTTAATTACACTGCATCCAAAACCTCAAAACTGTCCCTTCTCTGTCCCCATCCCCCCTGACCTCCACTATATTTGTATCTCCATGCTCCTCTAATTGCACCTAGGAAAAAAAGGTAGTGCACAGGAAGCCAATGGAACTGCAGGTTTTATCTCTCTTTACCATACTCTACATGAAATGCTATTAAATTACTGTGTATTTGTATTATTGTGCGTATGTGTACACTAAAGATCTGACAAGGTAATGGCTGTAGGAAAATGCCAAAATGTTTTGTGGGATATTCTTTTGGGAAAGGTGAGAAAGTGAGTGAATGAATGGCCAAAAGAAAACTTTTTTGTTTTTTTTTGTTTTAACAAAATGGCCCTTATTTTAATTGTTTTTACTATCATTTCCCTTGAAAGTGGTGTAATTTGAACTCTAACTTCAAATGCCCATTACATTTTCCTGGGCCACTTTCTGGTATAAATGTGAAGTTTGACACAAATAGTTTTACAAGGCAATGGACAAATATAAAAAGGTGTCCACTTTCGTTTTCACTTTCAAATAAGTGGTTCAGATAAGTGAGTTAAACTAGGGACTGGACTTTCCTTAAAGGAAACATGGTGGAGGAAAGATAAGGAAGCAAAGTGAAGACCTTTAAAGGGATATACTTACCAGCATGTAGCTATAAAACATGACACATAAATAATGCTTATGCTTATTGTTTACTTGGTTTAGGTACATAAACTGAATCTGTATCTGTTCTCGACCTAAATAAAAAGGAGAGAAAAAATGAGCGCAGCATAACAGGTACACTAGTATCGCAAATTCCACATCACCACCCAAATTTAAGTATAATCTTTGAGCCAAGAGCTATCCTTTCAAATTTCATCCAAATCCATGTGACATCTTGCTAACAGACAGATAAACCCACTGGTGTGACTGAACAGACTGGTTACCCCCTCCCAACTTTGCTGGCTGGCAAAGGTAACCAGCAGGCACATATTTTCATGATTGAGCTTGGGAAGGGGGTATGTGTTGCATTAGACAAATTATTCACAAGCTTTTAGCCTCAATATGTCACATGGGCATATTCATACTATTTTTAGGCCTTTTGTTGGAACGTACTCTCTCCCACACAAGCATATGCACAAACACACACACTCTACTCATCCTCCTACTCTTCCCCCTTGCTGACATCCACACACATACACACTGACACAGTGACAGTGATTAACCATCTCCATATGTGCATCCATCTAATTGTCCCCCCCTGAATGTTAGTGGACCAAAAACAGCAAGAGATTTTGCTGAAGGAGAACGATACAGACAGCTTGAGTGGGCTGCTTTTGTGACGGGAGAAGTTTGAAAGCTCCTCCTGTATGGATATTGCTGTTTATGACCATCTCACACGGATGTGGGATGACTGGATGGAGGCAAATGCTTCGGTCTGGCCATGGGAATGTACAGTGGAGGAAGCAGGGAGATGGGTGGGACACCCACGTGAGCATCCTGTTTACAGGGGTGGGCCGAGGAAAGGCAGGATCTTTTGGTAACCCAGCAGTAGGGGAAGGAAATTATAAGAGACAGTTGCTTTTTCCAAATTCATGAACCATGGGGCCACCTACACTAGAAATATTTTGAGCTGCGATGATGTTAGTCACGGTGGTCATCCCATAATCTATGAGTGATGCATGGATTTAAAAATAATAGACAGGCCATGCAAGGTAGTGTATTCATGTACAGAAGCCATAGTCTATTTTTAGACCTACTGTATGCAGGAGGATAAGTACTACTGTGTGTGTGTGTGTGTGTGTGTGTGTGTGTGTGTGTGTGTGTGTGTGTGTGTGTGTGTGTTTGTGTGTGTGTGTGTGTGCGCGCGCTCTACTGGATATGGCATCCTTCCTTTTCCCAAAGCTCAGGTAAAGAGTTTCATCCATACTAGTCTCTAATACCCATGTGTGCACACCCCTACTGCTCACACACACACTCCCTAGTAAAATGAACAATTTGCACACTGTAACAAGTATCTTGTTCATTTAATATTTTTGTCTTTTCGAGTCCAGGTTTTCGAGGAAAATAGACTGACTGAAGCTTAGGTTATTTCTATTTATAGCAACTGTCAATTCACAACACTGGAGTGGAGACTGGGGCTTACACGCAAGCGCACGTACACACACACACACACACACACACACACACACACACACACACACACACACACACACACACACACACACACACACACACACACACACACACACACACACACACACACACACACACACACACACACACACACACACACACACACACACACACACACACACACACACACACACACACACACACACACACACACACACACACACACACACACACACACACACACACACACACACACACACACACACACACACAGTTACAGTTACGTCTGACAATTACAGACAAAACAGTAATAAACTGCCAGTTGTCTACCTAGAAGTGATTGTTGTTGTTAGCACAATGTCACAGTGATCCGGTGTTGTGGCTGTGAGACTTGTGTGTGTGTGTGTGTGTGTGTGTGTGTGTGTGAATCAATTAACTTTATTTCACTATTTAACCCACTCAGTGTCAATAGTCAATACAGATTTCTAGTAAGTTCTTAGGGTATATATATATTTAAACTAAAACACAGCAAACAGTAGGATTGAACACAAGTGTCAAATTTCATTTTTTTTTTAAACTACTTTGTTCCTGTATAGGCTTGTCTTACTGATTCCAGATTGTGGTCCTATAATACTGGCTGCTCTGGATTGCAGCATTTCTGAAAGAAGGATGTGGATTACACCTCTCAGAAGACTTTGTGTGTCCTTGAAAAAATACTACCTAATAACCTCAGAGCAGGTTTTATTATCATTTGAATTCATGCTGCCATGCGCATTGCTTCCTACTAATACACTATGATAATTTGCATTGATAAGATGAAGAACGTTTGAAATGATAAAATCATACATCCTACTGCTATGACAATATAACATGACATGTAATCTGTATCAAACATGGCACCACACATCCCTGAGGGAATATGGAATTGGCATTATGCATTTCCAGTTCAATTCAAGACTTAAGCCTGTGAAACTCACATTATAGTTCCAGAAGAGGCAAGTGAATGTTTAACAGTTGCTACTAGCAGTGTGCATCTTTGACAAGACATCTCTGAATAATGATACAGTGTGTATATCTATATAGTATACAGGGTGTAATCTTTGCCAAGTCAGCCACACTGATTATAAGGAAACGCTTGGTTTCTTAACGTCAGTATTCTGAGCTAACGTTTCCGCTACCAGGCTACAAGATGCCTCCCAGATGCCCTGCTGGCCCAGTTATCCATCACTCAGATCAGTACCCCAAGGTCGACCTCTCTCCATCCATCTCACAATTGAAGTGATCAATGCTTCTTTCTTCTGGCACTTCTCTGTAATAACAAGGACACATCCGTATCTAATCACCCTGCCCTGCTAAATGCAACCTGACATCAGCACACCTTCACTACAGGACTGGGCATGCCGTACCGTAGGGCATCGATGACCCACATTAGTCACAGCGGCGCACGAGCATGCGTAGACATACACTTGCTTATTCTATAGGCAGAGACAGATGTGATGTACCCGTTGGCAACTTATAGATGCTTGTAAGCCTTCATTGGGCTCTTATATCTCTGGCATCAGCTTTTTCTGCTCCTTTTGAAATGCATCTCAACCGCAGCATCTCGTTAAAGATCTAGCGATTAGTAAGCATCTATAAAAACCTCATAGGAGACACTCAAACTAACATCAGCATAAACTGTGCCGCGTCGCAGATATTAACTCATGAAGAGCGAACTACAGTTGAGGAAAGTTGATGGGGAAGGGATAGTCAATTAGATTAGCACTGCCAACTTCATTTCTGAGACACAAATAGCTGCAAACACACACACACACACATGCACACACAATATGTCAAAATGCATCAATTTAAAAAGGTGTGTGTTTGCAGGTAAGGGAAGGATGTGCTTCCCACAGCTGATCAGCTACGCCTCTTTGCCCCAAATTGCTCCACTCTCTCGCCCCTCTCTTTCCCATTCTCTGTGGATGACTTGCAGTGATTACTCAGATCCAAAGTGACAGGCCGTGTTAAGCCGACTGTCCGCTTGGGCAGCAGTTGAAAAGTCTTACTGGAAGGTGGCAGAGGCTGTCGCGGGTGAGAGGCTGCTCACTGCACACTCACCAAGTGCTCCACATCTTTCTTCATATTTCACTTTACCTCTCTGCACTATTCACTACGGCGATCCTTAATTTCCCTTTTTTTTCACCGCATGGTTCGGTTCAACTCTACTCTTTTGGTACCAGCTGCTTTTACACCATTGCGTTGTCTACCGTAGATAGTACCCCGTCAGTGTAGGCAGGATTCTTGGCTGATCGTCATAGCTGCCATGTATAGCAGCTGTTGTCGTTGCATCATCCAACCAAACGGATGAATGTCTGCACTCCGATGGTTCTTTCTGACTAATTAGAGGTCTGCACGGTTTTAGCTGCACCTTCTAGTATCAGCTCAGCTCGCTTGGAAATTTTATAGAGTAAAAAGTAGCAAGTAATATCCACAACTTTTGCCATTGGAAAATGAAAAAAGAGCAGTTAAAGGCAAGTCGATCCATGCCGCACCATGAGTGGAAATGAGGCTTTAGTAGCTTCTTAGGGCACACTCAAACTGTCTGTCCGTGCCGTGCCCCGGGCTTTAGGGTGCTTGTCCCAACCCTCCCTCTTCCCCCGCGGGCCAGGCCCATTTGTTCTCACACTGCCTGGGCCTCGCGTGAATGCTTCTTGCCTGTCCATACGTCATCACGTCATAACACGTCACACACATTGATCGACGTCATCGCGATGCGTCACTTTGTTTACAAATATTTCCATAGAACTCTGAGTTTTTGTGCGGCTTGTCCAACTGTTTTTGAATATTTCCATCCGACCAAACCTGCAGTAAACACTCCACCTCCGCATCACACCAACGTGAACCTTTCGCTTTTTTCTTACGTTCTTTCTTTTTCTATGTCCGAAACAGGCGTACATAAAATGACCTCAGACCCGCCGTAGGCCTCGTGCTTGTGCTTGTACACGTGCGCACGCCCCTTGCTCGTACATGTGCAGACGTGCTTTACAAAAGCCCACTTCTCCCAAACGGTCCGTGGCCGGCAAGCGGGCTGCAGCTAGGCGTGGAGGGGTTGCACTCACACTGGTCAATGAACTAGGCTTTACCCGTAAAACTTGTTTGGGTACGGTATGGATGGACAGTGTGAGTGCGACCTTAATCCTACAAACATCCTCTTGAAAAGTTCTCAGATGTTATCACACAAATGGGTCATGGAGATAGAAGGGGCTGCCTCTCCCTCTGGGACTGGGGAGGTGTTGATGTGTGAAATGTGTCAAGCTGTCCTCTGTGTAAAAGTGATAAGAAAATGAAGAAGGTGTTTGCATGGGAAATAGATGGCATGTACATGCATTATCGTTGGGGGACAATGCATAACCTACATGTGTCTGTGTGTTCTGACTTTGAATCATGTTCATCATGAATATGCTGGGTTTGCCATGTTGTCTTCATTTTTTAAAAAGCCCAGGTGGAGCATTTTATTGAGTGCTTTTAATATGTTGACTGCCAGGGACACTAAGAGGCAAACAAAAGGTTTAGCAGTCAAAACATCAAACAAGGACAACCAGTATTTGGATAGCTGTTCTTTGTTTCAGGTAGTTTTCAGTTTCAAGAGTGGCAATGTTGTTTTGTCAACTATTGGATGGGTTGCCATCAAATTATCTAGATTTATGATCCCCAGCAGATTAATCCTACTGTCGTTCATGTCCACCTCAGGATGAATCATACTAACTTTTGAGATCTCCTAATTTGTCAAACACTTTGGTTCAAAACCAAATGCCTGCAAAACTTATATCACCTCAGTTCTACTTTGTGTTCAGTGTTAATTTGCACATTTTTACATACAACATAAATAACGAAAAACACATAAATACATAAAAATAAAACAGGCTAAAACAGCAGTAAGCATTGTTACGGCGAGCATGTTAGTGTAGTATGCTGCTGTTAGCATTTAGCCCAAGAGCCAGTCCACATGTCATGGAAGATTTAAATGTCCTTGACAAATGGCAGAAATTCCAATCAAATATTATCAGTGTTTATTGAGCGTGAAAACAACTGATAGGCAAGCAACACTAAAACCATCAAGGCATGCAGATTTATAGTATTTTGTGTTAATTGTAAGCTACTTCCTTATAAAATTTTCCAAATTAAATAAGTACTGTGCGTAATAACGCTCACATGAAGCAGTGAGGTCTGTTAGCAGCCCACCTGTCACGTAGGCTAACCCCAAGATTTTCTATTTAGAAGGCTTTCATGTATATGGAAGTACATAAGAGCACACGTGCTGCTGACGCGACATGCATGTTTTCAGCTGTGGGTGTTTGGGAAGCGCCACAGTAGTTCAATCATCCATGTTGCAGCTGGCATCCACCATCTCTTTAAATAATGACAGTTACACATGATTCAATTGTTACACATCTCAGATGGGTTAAGCTGCATTTTACTAAAAAAAAAAGGCATACAGTACAGCATCTTAATTATCTGGAATGTAGGAAAACAATATAGATCAATAATTCAGGACATGGTGACATAAGGCAGCCTTATGTGTGTGTGTGTTTGTTTATTTTATAATGCTAAGGAGTGCTTCCAATCCCTCTAAGATAAGCCAAGTGATACTGCATTATGCTCCGGTCTATTGTCAGACAGTGAACATCCTTCAGCTTAAACTCGGTTTGGGTGATGCGTCTTCTTCTCTTTCACCCTGTTGTCTGCACTACTCTCAGATGGCGATGTAGCATTAAGGATCAGGGCCTGGCCCAGGTGACCATGAGATGTCTCTCCATCCCTGGAGAGTGGGTGGAGTAGATAGTTAATAGTTTGATGGATGTCCTCAAATTCTGAAATCTCAGAGCCTGCGCACACGCACGCGCACACGCACACACAGACACACGAACACACAACCTCCTCTCTCAGTCCAGTGAAACACATCCTGAATCCAAATGAGGTCACCGCCTGCAATATCTTCCCCATCAAACCATTATTACCCTTTGCCCCTGGGGAGAATGGAACTAAACAGCCCTCTGCTATTAAAGGCATTGTACAACTCCAGTTATTAGGTCAATGCATTGCCACCTACTGCCTGTAGGGGCAGTGTGGGAATGCATTATGGCAGCATGGGGATGACCTGAAGGAGGATTTGTGGAGTGTTCTGTAAGCTTTTTTTTTACACGAGAATTTGACCCACTTGCACACTCAGTTGCTCATCTGCATTTTTAATTTCTATCATGACTCCATGCACAGTAGAGGACACATAATTATCTTCACATATCAGGTCATGTTACCCTGAAGCAAATCTGTGTTTATGGGCAGAAGCAGGAAGGGATGCAAACAATGTGTAAATATGCAATCATAACCCATACGCCTGACAGCTTGAATGAGGAACTTCATGAGAGATGTCCCATAAGAGGTCGATAAATCACGTTGTGCAGCTATGAATTTTTAAATAAATTACTTATGCGCCCTTAAGTGAAAGAAATAACCACATTTTCCATCAGTTGCACCGTCCTTCACACCGCCCGCTGCACTAAACATGCTTCATAGTGTAATTCAATCAATATCTACTAAAAATAGACGTGGATGCAGCGGACAGAGAGGAGAATTGCGTTAGTGATGCTTTGAGTCGCAGGTGTTGGCATTAGTGGTTGAAAAAAAAAATGCAGATTTTCCCCAGTGATTCCCTCTTTCAGTGAAAGGGTTGCATGCTGCTGACGTACAAAGATGTGTGTTCCCTCTCCACTCTCCCCCCCTCTTCCCAGCTCCACTCCTGCTGCTGTTATGTAATGCGTGTGTGTTATGAAACCTTACATTGGAAAACACAAGCACACACACACACACACACACACACACACAGTTTTCTCTTCACTGAGTACATGGATGTTAATGTGAGCATGACTGCTAGGCTGTATAAGTGCGAAGAGCTAAATTATTTAGCATGTTTGTGGGTCAGCTTGTGTATACAATACATAAATAAAAGTACAGAAAGAAAACAGTGAGATGTCATAGATGGAAAGAGTGTGTTGCAGTAAATACTGGGGGCTAGGCTGGTGTAGAAAGAACTATGGCAAGAGAGAGGGGGATGGACATAAAAAGAGAATGTATATGAAGGAAAGGAAATAGAAGACAAGTTAAGTTGTAGCAGAGGTGGCCAAGAAGATGGTAGGAAAAATGTACGGATGGATAAATACACAGATCAACAGACAGAAAGACTCATACTGTAATAATCTCAGTCAGCTGTAGAGTTTGCAATCAAGACCGCCACGAAACAGACAACATACTCTCACCCTAACACCACAGTCTCTTGTGCTGACAAAATGAAAAATATATTATGTAAGTCTGCATAAACAGATATTAAAGGATAAATGCAGTTTTTTCTCAACCTCTGTCTGACTCTTTCATTTGATCAATTTAATGATAAATCAACGATAATGCAGGCTACGTAATGTGGACCCCAGTGCGCCAGCCTTTGAAGATATTGTGTACAAACGGTGAAAACTGGAGAGATCTGAACAACTTTGGCAACCAAGATTACAACTTTCACTGGTGATATGCAATGCAGCAATGTATGTAGGCCTAATGTTAACACTGCAGTAACATGGTCGGAGCAGATGACCATATAAGGAGGCGGGGTTGACGTGAGCTTGGGTCGAGAGTAGAAAAAACTCTTGTGAGTGTTCACAACCATCTGAAAGTTTTTGCTCACAGGGATTACATTTACACGTTTCACTCATTTAAAGTTTCGCCACATTTAATATTAACGTCGGACATTGTAAAATGCTATTTATAGGAAAAAGCTTAGGTGCCTTTGAGATTCCTTGGCATTACCACCAGTAAACAAAGGTGTCACCAAATCAACCAGAAGTGAAATCTTGAAAACCTTTATGCTTGTCAGTGTTTCCCTCCTTGATGTACTTTTTCAGCGTCGTCACCTCATTCCCAAATCTTATAAAAAACTTTGTGAGTAAAATATCACAACTGATAGAAGTTGTGGCATCAAGATAAGATTGAAATTGTAATGTGCCGGAATTACCCTTTTAAGAAAAAATCCAATCCTTTTCACTGAGGGCGAGGAAACAAGCAAGCTGCCTGACAATACATTGCATCACATAGGACCAGACTAATTTAAATAATGATTTTTTAAGGTTAAAGATTAAGGTTAAGTCAGAAAAAACAATGATGTTTCTCTCACTTCCAGTGAGCATCTAATATGGTCAGATCTATTCTCTGTCAAACCCAAAGTGTTTATATAATGCTGTTCCTTGAAGATCGAGTTCAAATGCCTGACAAACTTGTGCATCAGTGTGGAATTAGATGGCTATTCCATGTTGGGAAATAATGAATTACCAGCAGGTCATGAATGCGTGAGAAACGGGGAGGCTGAGCTTCCACACACAAAATAATACAAGCCTGCACACGTGTGAACTGAGTTACTGTTGTGTGATAGTAAACTGGCAGGAGACCCAGGGTGCCCAGTTATGTAATGTGTTTCTGGCTTGCTTGCTTGCTCACAGACAAACACACACACACACACTCAGGTTATGAGCGGAAAAGGTTTCAACTACGCGTATGCATATTTTAATGTTTCAGAGGGCAAGCATGGTCTCAGCTGAACTGAAATTTCTTGTTTTCCTTACTTATCTTACTCCCTTGAGTATATAATGTCAGGCTTCCATATCTCCAGCTGTCATCCGCACTAATTCTTCTCTCCCTACTTTCTTGCAGAGATTTAAAATTGGAGTGGTTTTATGCGGCGGGAATCACCATTTCTAGTTCAGCTTACCCCCGAGACCTGACCTCACTTTCCTCACATTCTTACAAAGCCCTGGCCTTCTTCTGAAATATGTCAGTATGGGGCCCATACCGCTTAAGTTTCCTTAGGTAGGTTGCTGCTACGTGGCTGATAATTTTCTCTGACCTCACCAAAGAGGAGGAGAATGAAAAAGAAGAACTTCCAAAAAGGGGACAGATACATTAATACATATATAGATACAACATTAATATTAGTGTCCTATTCAACTATGCTCTGTGTTCATTCCAGGTCCCATATCCATCCCCCTGGCCTCACCCATAGCCTTCCACATGCCAGCCTTGCAGTGTGTCCTCAGCACAGCCTGTGCCATCTCGCTCAAGGATACGCTGTTGACAGCTACGGGTCACTGCAGTCTAGGCACGGGGTGGCGCACAGTCATGAATGATGCAGCACTCACCGCCAGCGCTACAGCTCACTCACAAACATGCAAGGACACATAATCAGGCTCGATCCGGGAAACGCACAGTGACACAAAGGCGGGGCGCAGAATGAGGTGAAGATGCAATTAAAGAAATCCCACAAGCCAACAAACACCTGACAAGACAACTGCTTGGAGGTTCTTTAAATCAAATAAGTTATGAACTTGGGCTTTCGCAGGTTAAGGAATTATCCCTGCGGTGATTCAGGGTGGCTCAAAAGCGCGGCATGTGGTATTATTGCATTAGCATATTGTATGTAGTTTGATGGATGTAATTGGGAACCAACCAACCAACCAAAGTGTCTGTGCAAGATTCGAAACTTTAAGCTGGGTAGATTACACCCTTAACTCTTGTTTTCATCATACATGTATTCAACATTGAATACACACATATTGAGGGGTTAAAAAAGAAGAGCCTAGCTTCAAGAAAAATGCAAAAAAAATGGAAACACAACACAGAAGCTGGCCGGTTGCTTGCCATACCTTTGTTGGCTTGTGAAAGTCTTCTAATATTGCGGTTATTGTGAAAGCCCTAGTGTGACCTGGGGCGTATATCTCCACTATGAGCTCCATTATACAGAGCCTGACTCTACTTATTGTCATGGATCAATGGAACTCCAGGTTAGTACAATGGCTTGATTAATCAATTTGGGGCTCAACAGACAACTATTGGAGCTTACTGTCCAAGGTGTTTATTAAAGGGGTACCCGTGCGACTTTGTATTCTACTTCCATTGAGTTTGGCTACTTTCAAGAAAATAAAGACAATTGCCATTTTATTCCACACTGATGCGCAAGTTTATCGCGCATTTCAACTCAATCTACAAGGTAAAGCATTTAATAAACACTTGAAGGGTTTGATGGAGAATAGAGCTGACCTTTTGCTGATTTTAGACGCTCACTGGAAGTGAGAGAGACATCAAAGTCTTTTCTGAGTTGTTAACCGTGCTTGTTTCCTTGTCCTCAGTAAAGCCTTGAGTATCCAGAAAAGCTATATATATATATATATATATATATATATATATATATATATATATATATACACGTATGTATATGTACATACATACATAAAGGCCATACATATACATAGATATATATATATATACATACATACATACATACAATGTATATATGTATGTATATAGAGGCAGATATATCCCAGCATTTGGTTCCTTCAACAACTCAAGTTTCAACTCAAGTTGCTGTATCCTACCCATAATATTAACTTGATAGTGTTAAGACTTTCCCCATCTGGTAAATTCCCATATTTATCAAAACCAACAGCCGCAGTTTTGTGACGGTTCAAAGGTTTGCCGCATGTGCAGTTGAATGCAGGGTCGTATACTCTCGAGGCTGTGCTAAAAAGACTAGTGTGCTGTGAGGTAACATAGCCATCATAACCCCGAGGACATCACAAGGGTTATTTGATTAGGGAAAGCTCTCTCCAGAATCACAGCAGGTGGTGTGGCCCTTTAAGTATAAGTATCAAACACTTGCTCCAGCTTGTCATATGGGATGATTTGCTTCTTTTCTGCCTTAGTACTGGTCAGGCAAAGTAAGCAAACTGAAGACAGAACTATGGGCATGGTAAATGGCGACTGGCATTTTTCTCTATATTCTGTCGTTCAATACGGACCCAAATGCTGTGAGAAATTTCTCAAATACACACATTATCTCGTAATTCAGCACACCGGTTGCTCATCTGCAGCATCACTGTGTTACTTCAGCCTCCGCATTCTGTCACTCAGCAGTTGCTAATGGCCTGTATACAGCAGCAGATTGTCTCTGCAGCACTCTATACAACCTTGATAAAGTGCGGCGCCTCATACTGTATAAGGGGAGTTTAAACGGAGCGAGAAAGAGAAGGAAGCGAGGTATTGTCGTCTTAAGCACCAGTACAATAACCTCCTCCCAGACACAGAGGTTTAGGCTTACCCACCTAGCATTCAACCCCCATGGGAAGTGCATCAGGGGAGGGTGAAATGTGAGAGCTGGGGATGAAGGGAGAGTAGCGATAAAAGAGAAGGCTGACAACACCTCCCTCTGATACTGAAGCTAAAGAGGCGAGATGAGAACAGTAATTGGTAAGCCAGTGGAGGTTTGATGTCGCGCAAAAGGTTAAAGCTAAATGTGGTGAAGTGTGCATGTAAAGGCATGTACACAAGTGTTTGAGTGTGTGTCAGTGATTAATTAGTTCACAGGGACTCCCGCCTGTTTGTCGCCCTGGGTTTCTCTGTTCATTTGTACCACTGCATAAATAATGCCTGTCGCTGACAGATATGAAGCGGTGATATTTTACATTCAGAGCTCACAACTCTTGATCCTCCACTCTTTCTCTCTTTATCATTCTCATGGTCCTTTTAACAAGGTCAATATTGTCCTTAACCAAGAGTGCTTCCCAAAGCGTCTTCTTTTTAATGCCGGCAGCATCATAAATTCCCTCTTAGAAAATATCCTTCAACTAGGTAGGAACAAGCAGTCCATGCAAACATACTTGGTACAATTAACGTCATGTTTACAAAATCCCAACATCCACAGTTTTACATAATAGGTCATAAGCATAGTGGGGACCGGGGACAGTCTCTACATTTGAATTACTTTATTTTAATGTATCCAAAATCAAACATGGCATTAAAGTTTTACCTGACTGGAAAATAAAAAAACAACTGAATTTCCTTCTGTATTTCAGCAAGTCCCTCCGGCACTACTAATCTTGCCTGATTTTGGTTTGGAACTAATTCATTACTAATTAAAGAGTTAAATCTTATTTCAAACACTTAAATGTAGGCATTGGTGGCGCAACAACTCCACTATCCCAGCCCCGGAGGCCGGCGTGGATTGTCCATTATAGCTTGAGGACATTTCAAAAGGTCACAAAAGAGAAAAAAACTGCAAAAGATAATCAGGCGGATTGTGTGTGTCGCAGTGCTGGACATGACACTGTGGCATTTGCCTGTTTTTGGCATAGCATAATACTGTGAGCATTAGTGAGCATTATACAGCTCTAAAGACCATGCTTTCATTTTGCAACATTAAAAAACCCAGAGGAATTCAAGCATCAATTCTGAAGGGATTTGGTCAGAAAGCTAAATTTATTGAGATATAATAAAGTACAAATTCCAGTGTGTGTGTGTGTGTGTACATGTACCGTCCACCATCTAATCAAAGACTGTGATCGTAATAAGTGAGCAGAAGCAGCAGGGTCACGTTTCTAAAGTTCAAAGGTTGAAAACAAAACAAAATCTCATCACACTCTCTTTCCAGTGATGCAATTAACTCCAAGTGTGTGTGAAACAAAACTACTAATCTGCTTATATCACACATTAATCTCCAACAATGAATATATTGAATTATTAACATGTTAATACAGAGCCTAATATACAAGTATACATTTATGCAACAGTCTGTGTCTACAAAAGATGGCGTGTCAACTTCTATTTTCCCCCTGTAAACAGATGTGAATGTACGCGCTTTGTACGCACTGAGCATGTGCTACCAATCAACCAGTAGACAGATTCCTGAGTAGAGAAAAGCACATTTAAGGAGGCGGCAGCAATATTTTCATAGATGCAGTACAAGAATAGCAGTGGAGTGAACAAGAGCAAGTGACAGGGTGAATATCAGAGCATCGTACTGTACTACGCATTATCAGGAGCGTGTGTGCGATTGGTTGGATGATCATTCTGCTGGGAGGACTGAAAACTGCAGCCCACTTAAGGCTCCTGTCTATTTGTTTTGCTCATAAACACAGATAAGAAAGTGAAGCCATTTGATATCACAAATACAATAAAGCTGTCATACTTCTTCAACTGCTAGAGAAAGAAGCAGTGACTTTAAGCAGTTGGCCTTATTTGACTTATTCTCTGTAAATAACTCTAAACAACAACAACAACAATAACAACTCTGTAACGATGTAGCTGTTGGTTGTAGTTTGCCAACAAATTTGGTCCAGCTGACTCCACTGTCTCGTTCATCATAATGCCAAAAAAAGGTCTTCATATGAGCGGTGTGTGGTGACAATAATATTGGCTGCATCAATATATCGATTAAATGATCAATACCATTGATATGAAGTGAAAATATTGATACATATCATCTTTAAGATGCGCTTATATATTGAAATTCCAACTTAATTTTTTTGTTATTATTATTATTATTAATAAGAAAAGCTTGTTTTTTCTTTAAATGTCTCGGTAATAAAATGATCATATCATATTTTAAGTAGCTCTTTGTCAGTTGATATAAATGTTATTAATTGTGTTAAATGGACATATGATATTGTCTCATACTAATCGCAGGCCCCTGAGTTGAATCAAAGTGAAATTGTATCATGGTACACTTTGAGATATCAGCGAACATTGTATCATTGTCCAAACAACTGATATATTGCATTGTGATGAAACCCCCTAAATGAAATGCAGTCAAAACCCCTTCAAGTTTCAGAGCATTCCCCTGAGGGTAAACCACCGACACACACATAAGCACATTGTTGCTATTGTTTGTACTTAACCTTTAATGTCATTCATTACCAGACACTATGAAGGACTCTCGTAGCTTATCTAAATCTGGCAACGAGCCTCTGGGATGTTTGCATGCATCCAAGTTGTTCTGGGAGACTTTATATTAAAGGCTGCCCTGTTGTGGCATCTCTTTGATGGTGAAAAAAAAGGAGAGCAATAAGCAGATTCATACAAGGTCAGAACACAAGCAATAATAAAAGGTAAACACTGACTGTTATTATTTCTAGTCCAGCGCTTCTCCCATTCCATAAAGTATTAAAAATGCATCTGATGGGCAGCAGGTGCCTCGGTGTAATTGAGAAGGAAGCTGTCCATGAAGACAGCAGCTACAGAGTCGGTTGTTCTTTAATCCCACAGAAGGACAGGCCACAAAGTAATCAGATCCCGGATCTGTGGTTAAAACTACAAATCAGTCCACTTCAGAGCAGAGAGAAAGGAGGGAGAGAAAGAGAGGAAGGCTTTTACCGTGAAGAGTGAGAAGGGGAGGGGGGAGAGTTAGAATTAAAGGGCCGCTCTCTCCAGATGATGCACAGGGACAGGACGACTAAATGAATGAGATTGTGATGTTGTTGCACATTCCCCTGGCCCCACGTGCTCACTTTTCTCTTTCTCCCCCCCCCCCTCCTTTTCCTTTCCTTTTGTTTTGTTTAAAATTTAACAAGGTCTGGAACAGTGGAGGGCTGAAGCGGGCATCCGGGGTGTTTTGGCTCAGCTTCATGTCACATGCAGGGGCCATGTGAACACAGTGGCACTGAGAGAGGGGGGGGGGGGGGGGGGGGTGCTGAGAGAGAGAGAAAAAGAGGGGGGGATAGTGAGAAAAAAAAGAGCTAAAGAGGGGAAGTCTTTAACCAGAGACACTGGGAAACAGTGAGAGCTAGAAAAGAATTGGGTGATGGCCAAGTGAGAGTTAATAAAAGGACTGTATTTATGAGAGAGACACCACAAACGAAACGGGAACTAGAAACAGCATACTAGGTCTGACTGAAAGAATAAGTGTGTGCAAGAGAGAGCAGAATAAAAATGAAAGGAAGGACATAAGGGAAGAAAGTGAGAAGCAGCTTCCTAATGCAGCAGGTGACAGCTCTACTGTTTTTTGTCAGTTTTTATTGTCCAGGGCCTGGGTGATTATCACACTGCACAGCTCACAGCGAGAGACCAGCAAACTGCCATGTTAATGATTGAGACTGGCTGCTGCACATGTCTCCCTAGGACTCTCTGGACTTACAATTGGACTTTT
This sequence comes from Echiichthys vipera, assembly GCF_963691815.1. Taxonomy (NCBI): domain Eukaryota; kingdom Metazoa; phylum Chordata; class Actinopteri; order Perciformes; family Trachinidae; genus Echiichthys; species Echiichthys vipera. Next base: position 13,656,423 of record NC_139840.1, read on the forward strand.
AGTTTCACAAATCTCAGCCCTTACTGACCTACCAATTTATTAGGTACATCTGTGTCATTTAATGCAATCCAGCATGATAATCCTGTAATATATCCTTTATTTTGAGAAGCTTATAATGTTTTGTTTTGGGATATTTGTTCTGCTCTTGAGAGTTTTGGATCTCAATATTAGAAGTACCTTTCTCTACAATGCAATCCAATGCACCGTGGTGGAATATACATTTACTTGAAGTACTTGAATATTTCCATTTTTTGCTACTTTATACTTATATATTATGATATATTATATACTATTCTATTCGTTACTAGTTACTTAGAAGATTCTTACACATCTTACATACAGAATGATCACACTTTAAAATATGGTTAAAGATAACAACAATATGAAGTGGTTAAAATAAGCTTCAATTTATTTGCCCAGTGACAATTAAGGCTGCTAACAAAAACCACATCTGCAGTATTTGTAATAAACCTTCTGCATAAGTGGCCGTTACATTTGATAATTTTCAAATTTCCACTAAAAATGTTTTTTCTTTTTTGGCCACTTTTTTCTATTTGGACATCCAGCACATACAGAGCAACATTAGCTCTGTCTTTGTCCCGTTCACCGTTTCTGAACATATCCTACGGATTTTTGTGGAGAACTTTTCGTACGATATCCTACGCACCTGTTGGTGAGAATACGTTGCAAAATCACACAAAGGCTCGGATTTATAGCAGGTCTACTGCAATAGGCTGAACAGAGGGACCTATTAAAGTCAGTGTGAGATAATGCAGAAAAGGTAGCACAGATGTGGAATTGCAGCATCTACAAGAATGCTGGTGCTGTGGAATATACCTCCAGGATCAAAGTGTAGAACACATATGGGGGCTGTAACAGCCTCTATCTGTTTGCTTTCGAAGCTCCTCCCTAAAAAACACACACTTGCCAATGAGGAAGTATCATTCCTGTGCTTCAGCATTTTTGGAGGGAGAAGAACTTTAAACTAGGTCATTTCATATCAACAACTCAACTCTGCCCCTTTCTATTGGAGCAGAGTCCATACAAACGAGCTCAGCTCCACCCAAACACACCTTATCTAGCTGTGTCCAGATGAGACAAACAAAGATTCAGGGACATTTTGGTAATGCTCTGAATTCCTTTTACACAATACTATCTGCTTAACACTCTATCTACTTGGCCTTTTGTTTTTGTAGTGCAGGAAACACAATCTCTAATAAAACAGCTTCCCCAAAAGTGATCCTTAAATGTTAAAGAAAATGAAATTCTAATAAATTGAAATTTGAAACACAATGGAAAATCACCTCTCTGGAGACTTGAGGCTTTGCAAAAACAAATCACTGTAGGCACCACCGGAGCGGTGGAATTAAAAAAAAAAACAAAAAAAAACTCCCATCCAGGAATTGACACAGTTCTGTCCTGTACACTAAAGCAAGTGGGCTGTGTGTTCCCTAATCGGAATTTTTGGGCCTCTTTTAATGCTGAGAGTTGCAGATGTTGTCTGGTATTAGGCTGCGCTGCTGCTGATCAAAGCTGTGGAGAGGGAGCCCCTGCTGGCGTGCCTCTAATCCCCCCCCCTCTATGGAGTAAGACAGCTGTCAAAAAGATGTGTCCATGATTAAAAGATTCGTCCGTGATTCTAACCATTCGTATTCAAAAATAAAAAAGTTGTACACAAAATTCTGCTCTCATACACAAGTCTGAGAAATTGTTTGGGTTAGGATTATTTTTTATGCGAGTATGAATCTAAAAGCTGTGAGTACAACTCTAATTTCTACAACTACAAAGTCTTCCCTGTGAACACAAATTCAGTTTGTGGGTACGAGTAGAAAAAGTGTTGAAATGACATCACACGCAGTCACAGGGAAAGTAATGATGTTGAATGATGCACCGAAGCCGAGGATGACTGACAACAGTGAACCCACTGACACCGCCGGTAACTCAGGGGAAGCATCATCACCGCTAAAGTCAATAACACATCCAACATTTATTTATTTTTATTTAGTTATTTATTTAATGAAATTGTACTGTTATAAATTATATACAGTTTATTGACATAAGACAACATGCCGGCAGGCGATGCTCAGTTAGTGCTTGAATTAGCTACTAGCAATAGAAGTTGGCTTAAGTTAGCTAATTAGCACTGATGAAAACAAAAACTAATTTGAGATATAATGTTGACCAAAATACGCCTTTTAACGATTTATAAATTTTGTCAATTGGCATATAAATCTGTCCATTGTCCGGTTTCAATTCTGCTTTGCTGACTCTGTTCTTGGTCACGTGCAGTAGTTTACAACAATGCATAAACATTACTACGTGTATATTTTTGTATTGTCATTTGTCATAAACAAGAGATTAGGCGTTGCGATGCGCGTTTGTGTCGCGGTCCTGCAGAGACAAGAGCTGGGACACCGGGTGTGAGGCTCTATTCTCCATGTAATTAGTCATTTATTTAACCCGCACTATTACTCTGAAGCGGTTTAATCAAGGTAAAAAAAAGAACCATAAGGAAAATATCCTGCATAATTCCTCCGTAGCCTCTGTGATCAGAGCTGCGCCCCCAGCAGCGGTCTAATAAACAGAAATAACAGACCAACATTGATAACACTCAATAAAGCCCTATAAAAGTTATTAATATTTGCCTGCAGTCATTTGCTTGAGATCAGGCGCTCAAGTGTGGTTTGCATGGGTCCAGACTGAAGTAATAGTAATAATAATAATCACATAATAATTGATATTTGTTGTATTAACTTGCATGCTAATGATTGGCATATACAGCTCTGACCACTATGTATAGGTATGTGTTTGAGTAAAATGAAATACCGGTACATTTTTTGTTTGTTTTATTCTATCAACTACTGACAACATTTCTCCCAAAATTGAAAAAAAAAATATTGGCATTTAGAGCTTTTACTGGCTAATGACTAAACTAGTCTAAATTAAAAAAAATGATAATATCCCCAAAGCAATTTCCGTCAAAAGCAACTGGATTTGGTTATTTGTCTAGGAAGGCGTTTCACCTCTCATCCAAGAGGCTTCATCAGTTCATGCCTCTCAGGTGCTTGTGTTCTTCCCCTTGGGCCTTTGAGCTGGTGGGTACCTTATCAGCTCTGTGTTGCAGGGTTCTGATAACTATTATTTAAAACAGTACAATTTCATCATTTCAATTTTATTGACTTTAGCTGTGGTGATGCTTCCCTTGAGTTACAGGCGGTGTCTGTGGGTGCTCTGTTGACGGTGCATCATTCGGTGTTTGATTACTTTCCCCTGTGACCTGCTTGTGACTGCATGTGACGTCATTTCAACACTTTTTCTACTCGTACCCACAAACTGAATTTGTGTTCACAGGGGAGACTTTGTAGTCGTAGAAATTAGAGTTGTACTCACAGCTTTTAGATTCATACTCACATAAAAACGATCCTAACCCAAACAATTTCTCAGACTTGTGTATGACTGTAGAATTTTGTCTACAACTTTTTTATTTACGAATATGAATGGTTAGAATCACAGAAGAACATTTTAATCATGGACACATCTTTTTGACAGCTGTCTTACTCCATACTCCTCCCCCCTGCATGTATGTGGCCAGGGGCAGAGACTGGTGCTCAACTCAGGAGACAGTTAGCCTACTCCATAACCCCAATGAAGGGTCGCGGTCGGGGGGGGGGGGGGGGGGGGGGCTTTTCACTGCCTTTGCTCATGAACACCACTTTCTGCAACCCTCTGAGGTTTCTAGGGTGCATTCGGCAAAGGGCAGTTTGACAGACAAGCGGCTGCTCCGGTAAAGCCAGCCGCTGAACCTTCCTTAGCCCTTTTCCCAATTCCCTATCTCAGAATGTGCCAGCCAGCAGATAGGAGACACATCAGCATGATATGGTTCAGCCCAGATTTAGCTGTTTACCATGAAGCAATGGGAGTATCAATGGCATACCCTTCTGCTTCTTTTATTTAAAAGTTATTTCCAGAGGGGGCGAAAATAAGCACAACTGTACACCAAAGCGTGCACATTCTCACACAGAGAAGACAGTGAGAAGAGTTAGAGACCAGGGTGTGAACTATAGGGGAGCCAGGGAGAGCTTGGCTCTAAAATATTGGCAATATGCCATTTTTGCCAAAATGATTCATGCATGAGGGTGATTCATCACTTAATAAAGATACCGGGATGCATGCTATTGTCGCCATCACTTTAGAAGCGTGGTGGCACAAAATATCAAAAACTTCACTCACTCTGTTGAGTTGACTTTGCCCTGCTTTAGTTGACTGTTGGTTTTGATACACGTGCGGAGATTTGATGTGCTCATTAACTGATTATTATGTATAAGATGTGCTGACGTAAAGCAAGTGGGCCTACGTGCTTGCAGCTACAAATGTTTCTTTGCAACAAGTCACCGTCGAAATAATGACCTGACCTCTTCGTTTTTGTCTTCTTTTTTTTGGGAGACAATTATGAGGGTGACCAGTAATTCTTGGCAGTGAAAAGCAATAAGCCAGAGAGAGATAAAGAGATATGGGAGGATAAATGGAAACTGTCAGATGGTGAGAGGGAGGAGGAGATGCGAGGAAAGATAGCGAGAGGAGAGGGAGGGGGGATCGATCATGGGAGAAATTGAGAGAGGGAGGAAGATTTGGCGCTAGAGGAGAGTAGGGTGGGAGGATGTCAGCCGAGGAGGCAATCTATACTAGACAGAAAACAGTTCCCCTGGATTTAACTGTTACAAGCTGACACCGCCATCCTCTCTGTGTCTGCCTCTGTAGATGTGCACGTGTGAATCCTCAGAGACACACACACATCCAGCTCCACGCTGAGGCTGAATGACCACATTTCATTTAAGACCGCGTACACACGTGTAGCTTGTGAAGAGACACGTGACGTGATGAAATGCATAAATCTATTCTTTGATTGCTCGCCTTTTTATCTTGGGACGCACACATACAGTAGTTAACGTGAAAAAAAAAACCTCAGTGCACACCGACACATGCGTATTGGATTTGAGCTCTGAAACGTGTGAAATCTGATTACACAATTACATAATGACTCAGCAATAGGCCATTTAGAAAAACCATTAGCTGTCAGGCGAGGACATGGATGTGAGAAAGGATGAGGCAGCCTAGTGCCTCACTCCTTTAAAGTCCTCCCGGGAGTGTTTGCATACATGGAGATGCCGTAATTTGGTAAACTAAGCCACATTTTGTAGATTTAAGTGAAATTGACACTTGAATAATCCCAAGTCATAAATACCTGGAGACTAACACATTTGAATAGCAAAATTCATTCAAACTATGCCCCTAGGAAGGATCCCCATATTGCTATCAGGATCACCAGAGAGCGATCATAAGAAAAACAAACAAAAAAAAAAAAACAACACGATGGAAAACTGCGCGTTTCTCCTCCTTCTTTCAAAAAAAAATTTTCATAGTGATGAGAGTGTGAGTGTGGGAGCAATCTGGTGTACTGACTGTACGAAGAAAGCAACGTGGCACACACAAGACAGAGTGAGTGGTTCTCTGCCTACAGCCTGCAGGAGAAAGTTGGGAGCTTCATTAAGCCTTTAAACCCTGCAGAGTCCTTTAAGTCATCACGTCATCGCCAGCCGCAAAGAGGGCCCGAGGAAGAGCGGAAAGAAACAGTCCTGAGTTGAGAGTCCTCTGAGCTTTTAGAGTAATTGAACTATAAATTGTCTTAAGTTCCAAATGTTAACATCTTGTGTCTACACGGACTATAAACATCACATCAGTACAACTTAAGCTGCTTCCATTACTCATGCCACTGTTGACATTTGCCTCTGGTTATAAATTGATTATTTATTGCTTTAAATATTTATTCAAACTTATTTGAGTTGGCCCAACAAGTTAAAGCCACACATTTGTATCAACAATATATGTGTATTGCAGCTTGCTTACCGTATACTTCTATGTAAATGTGACAAAACTTATATTGTGTTCATTCAATTTTTTATTAGTCCTGGGGTGGTCGTCTATTAAGCATGATTGCTAAATGTGACAAAAAGTGAAGTTGAAAAAGCAGGCGGCTCGTGTGAGAAACGAAAGATAATTATATAAAAACACAAAAAAAGGAAGCATCAAGTGACAAAGTAAGAATAAACACACTAAGAAAGCTACTTATAGAACACAGATTTCTTTCCTCCAAGCGCTTTAAAAAGACGACAGTCTGTCATTTATGGATGCTGCAGAGTTAAGCGGGTGAAGTGCAGAATCTGTACAATGTTAGCCTTAGAGCTGTAGCTATGCAATGAAGTAATGAAATAAGTTGTTTGTTTCAATAACCATGAGGCAATAAGCATGGAATCACATTTTTTTTTAGAATTACTGCAGAGAAAACTTATAGGTAATAAAAGGGTGCACTATGTGTTATTTTGAGAAATTCAAAAATATTTGCGAAAATTACAGCTTTTATTAAATTACTACAAATGTGAAAAGCTATAAAAATGTGTGAGTGGGTAAATGTCGACACTTTTTCCCCCTGCGAGATTTCAAGATATCTCTGCTTTATTAGTTCTGCATGAACAATTGCCAAGTTCACCTTGCTGGCAGATACTGAAAACAAAATAAGAATGACCTGAAAATTGGGTGCAGCATGTTGAAACTGTTATTGACCCTGACTTTGTTTCACAGAGGCTTGAGCTACAAAACCTGAGTGGAGGTGAAAAGGAATTAATACCTTAACAGTTTCCACAGCAGTATGCACCAGCGGTCATTAATTTCACCCATAAAGCAGGCCGAATCACAACACACCTAGATTTACAGTAAAATTGCTTATAAATAGCATACATTCCAACTTTAACAGCGTAAGTAGAACGCTCAGAGAAAGTGGGTAAGCTAAAGTTCATGGATGAGAGTGTTTGCAAAGCTGAGTGGGATAATGAATCTAAATCATTTAGTGTGCTGCGCTGGTTTGGTTTAAAACTCTGGGTTCCCTGCCTCTAGGGAACCCATGTGTCACTGTGTGTTAGGGTTCACTATTACATTTCCTTTTTACACGCACGCGCGCACACACACACACACACACACACACACACACACACACACACACACACACACACACACACACACACACACACACACACACACACACACACACACACACACACACACACACACACACACACACACACACACACACACACACACACACACACACACACACACACACACACACACACACACACACACACACACACACACACACACACACACACACACACACACACACACACACACACACACACACACACACACACACACACACACACACACACACACACACACACACACACACACACACCACTATTACTACTACTACCTCTGCGTAAGGGAACAAAGCCATCCAAGCAGGGGACAGCTTCATTACTTGAGGGCTGAGGATCTCCTGTCTGCCCGATTACTGAGCAACCTGTGCCCTACACTTTCTCTTTTTAAAGAATAAGGCAGTTAAATCAAGGTTATGATTCAAATGTACAGTTAGGAAAATATGTGAAACCCAACTCTCTTGCGGTAGTGTACTTTGAGATATAGCATTTTGCGCCTCGGCAACAGAATGTATTGATTAAATGAATCTGTGGATGTGTTTTACTCTTTTCTCTTGTACTCAAACGCTAATAAAGCTGGCTAGGCATTACAAGAGGCTCCTGTGTAGGCAGCTCTGAAAGGATCACTCGTCAGCCTGCCAAAGAGGACAGCGGCCCTTTGATCTAGGCAGCCTTCTGTGTGTGTGTGTGTGTGTGTGTGTGTGTGTGTGTGTGTGTGTGTGTGTGTGTGTGTGTGTGTGTGTATGTGTGTATGTGTGTATGTGTGTATGTATGTGTGTGTGTGTGTGTGTGTGTGTGTGTGTGTGTGTGTGTGTGTGTGTGTGTGTGTGTGTCTAGCAGGGCAAAGTGAGTTCTCTCATCTGGCCACTGTAGAGTCTATGCACTCAAACCATGACCCGAAACCCTTCAAAGTCAAACTGGCCTCTGCATTGTCTGCACAATGTGTCAAAATGCACCATGGTAACTCTTGACAGCCTATCCCCACCATTTTCCTGCTTCCCCGATCATGCAGATGAGTACCTCATCTGTCACTTATTAAAGATACAGTACAGCTTACTGGCTGCTCATGTACTTAATATTTAGATTATATATATAGCATTAAAATCGCACAGTGCTCTTAGTGAGAAACTGCATAATAAAACAGAGTTTAGATACTGGACTTCCTGTATCAAAGGTTGCTTTGCATGCACAAGCATGCAGACAAAAAGGGGCCTTATTACTGTGACTGAAGTCTACAGTTATAGCAGCTGCGCCTGAGAGTAAGCCAGCAGGTCAGCTAAGACTGGCCCCCATCACCACTATCTAGGCACGACAACCACTGAAAGTCAGTGCAACATGTGTCAGCGCGCTATCCCCTGCAAACCCCCCCCCCCCCTCACTCCACTTCCTCCTCAGCAGACGTGCCTGACATTCTAGGCGAGCCAGCGTACATTCCTCACATGCTTCCATCGTGTAAGGAAAGGGCGGAAGAGCAGGCCAGACATGTCACAAGTTGGCACTGCTGTCTCTTCACAGTGCATGCATCTGTGTGTGTGTAATGAAAGTGCTCTTCTGTGTCCTTCTCTGTGTGACTGAATGAGAATTAGGCCTTTTGTGCAGATTGCGGCCTGAGTGTTGAATAGTGTTACTGGCTGTGTGTGGGTATGTGTGTGTGTGTGGGGGGGGGGAGCTCAGGTGACCACAGTTAAGCTGTCTCACATGGGATGTAGAGGCGTCACCCTCAGAAGGGCATCAGGGCTACTTTTGCCCGCCGTTAGCGGCTGCCACTACTGTCGGCTGAGCTCAGCTGACTGCACAGCCTCATGTAAGATTCGTTTATTTTCTACCTAAATGCACAATCCGTCCACATGAGCCCCAGTGTGCACGCTCACACGTCCTGCCATATGATGCTATCTAAATTAAAATCATTCAACCTCAAGCAAGCCAGTATTCAAGAGCACAATAGGTCACAGAGCGCATGTGACTGAGAATGTGAAGAACAGCGCATTGGGCCATTTTCAGCTTCATATCGAGTGACCCCTGGTTCAACAGCCTCTTGGGACAGGAAGCTTAAGAGTGTTAGTGTGTCGCTTTTCCATACTTCAGACCCAGTTTATCCTCAACTGTCCTCATCAGAGACTTACCATTCCCCCCACAAGCCCCATTTCACTACCCTCACAGCCGACAGCAAAAGCAGCAGTGGTGGAGGCAGTGGCGTGGTAAAAGAAAAGGGCTTCCTGGGCTTTGGAGGAGCATGTTAACCCAGCTTGGCAGGCAGTTAGTTAGTGTGACAGAAGCCGCGTTGGATGCCAATGGGACAGGCACTGTGTAGCATCTCAATGACCAGAATTCACTGGGCGCACAGAGAGGGTTTATGGTCCTCTGAAGCCATACCGCTCCCAGCCCTACTCTCCATCCAACCACAAAGGCATTCAGCCTTTTCATTAGGATGATAATGGGGCAAAAGCCGGAAAGGGCCCCATGTCTGAGCACCATAAGTTGTGGTGATGGCTTTGTGGCGATGTCATGCGTGTCCATGGGAGCACAGTGTGCCGCTACGGTCAGACAAAGATAGTCCAGGACAGAAGAAACAAACAAATAAAAAAAATGGGAAATCCCTGAGGCAAGGTCGATCTGGCAAACCAGTAGCCTCTAGACCATGACCTCACTCTGACCCATTCATGCCACCAGTTAAACCTGAACATGGTTAATACCAGCACTGGAAGGCACACCTGGGCGAAACAAAACTTTCAAAAAATAACCCTCTAGTTGCTGCCGCTGTGTCGCAGTTATCAGCAAAGGGTCTTGTGCTGCACTCACCTTGCCTGACAGCATTCACAATGTGTGACAGCAACATCGGGAACATGCAGGCCCGTTCTTTTCAGTCACAAAATTATTTAAAACATTAAGACTCTGAGCTCATGCCACTCACTGTGCTACCACCCCCTTGATCAGCATTCAAATTAAGAAACATGCTCTCCTCTTCCTGTGAAAATGATATTGTCTCAGCAAAAAAAAAGAAACTAAATTGTTGCTTTGCTCTCTTCAGTGTACACCTGCATGACTACGTCTGCATTGTTCTGTGACACAGGTTGCCAACCTGTTACAAACACTACAACATTAAGGATTTTCATTCCAAAACTAAATGGTGTGCAACACAGAAGGCCTCAACAAGTCCCAGAGTGAGCAGAAACCTGATCACGAGAGAATGTGATGATATCTGAATGCAGCGGTTCGCTTACCTGCATAGAAACGTAACAATGAGCCTATTTCCGTGTTGAGCCCTTCCTCTTGGACTCTCCATGGGTCCTTGAATCCAAGCTTAAAGAGAAAGTCATTCTGGATCTGCAAAGGCCTCTCATCTGGGCTAAGCCTCCTGACAGCCTCGCCATGCAGCTGGACATAGAGTGTGGGGCTGGAATCACAGGAATCTCCACTGTGGTCTGCTGTCAGCCCTGATTTGACACCGACTTGGCCACGGTCCAGATCTTGAATATCAGGTGTATTACCTGTGGAACAGGCTCTTGACAATGAGTCGGCACTACTACTGGGTGGCAGGCTGCCCAGACTGTGTGGGTTGAGTCTACTATCTGGTCCCATAATGTTTGTCATGTTGTTTGCATGTCCCATGTTGCACTGTTTGTAGCTGGCAGTGACGGCACTGATTCCATTGGTGTGATGTTGGGATATGGGGTCCATGCTTGTGCTGGACGCAGGACATTCAAGGTCCAGTTCATCCGAGGAGCTGCCGTACAGGTCGTGGCCCTCTGTGGCACTGTCAAACGAGGGGCTAAGGATGGACGCCTCAGTGCCCAGGACCATGTCATCGCTGAGGGAGTCCCTGTGCTCGCTGAGCCGGGCCCCAGAGCTCAGGTCATCAAAAGCACTGCTCTCCACATCCGAGCCAGAGTTCAATCCGTAGCTGTCCAAACAGTTTCTGTGCTCTGAGTCGTCATCATTAGGGGTATCCATGTTAGAGTTAGAGTTTAAATCTGACAGCGAACAAGCTATGTTGTCTTGAGACTCTGATTCTGGGGTGAAAAGTTTCCCATCAACGTCCTGTTGCTTTTGCCTCTCATCTGCATTCTCCATGAGCAGCAGTCTCAACCTGTCACTGGGATGGCCTCTTAAATCTGTGGATTCCAGGGGAGTCAGGTGGTTGCATTTCATACTCGAGTCTTCATTCACCTTGCACGGGTTATCATTATATTCATACTTCACATTGCAGTTACCATTTTGGTCAGTCTTGGGGTTATCTTTACAAAAAATGCGCATGACAGAGCTCGACTTACTGCAGAGTTTACTCAGACGTAGAGCCACCTCGCCGGCTGTGGTGTCCATAGTGCAAAGAACCGGCCTGGGATATGAGGGCGTCAGTCTGTCGTGGACGTGTATGGAGCCCCGGTGGAGATCTGCTCTCACCCACTCGCGATCCGCGGACTGCAGCTGCATGTTCTGTCGGTGCTTGAGCAGAGTCTTCCTATCCAGACTCCGAGTGTGTAGAGACGCAGAGGACAGGGCCGAGTTCATCTTGGCGCCGCAGGCGGCGGTGACAGCCGAGGTGGTGGTGGTGGAGGCGGCGGCGGTGGGTGCAGCCGCGGCGGAGAGGTTCCTCTTCAAGCGCCTCCGTCTCAACAGGAGGGAGCCGGAGTTGTTGGACGAGCCCCGGCCATTACACGCCACAGTTCGGTTTGACGCACCAGATCCCGTTGAAGAGGCGGAATGAGTGAGGCTGTTCCCGTTCTTTGCCTCTACGCGGGAGGGTGCCAAATGTCCACCGCCATCATCCGTCGGAGTCCCCCGGGCGACAGACAGTCCGCTGGGCTTCTTCATTAACTTGGTTGCGCCTCCATCCGACGCACCGTCCTCAGCGACAGCCTGCACACTTTCCATCTCTGCCAATGAAAAGTCGCCCACCTCCCCCCGACCACCACTCTTAATAAATAACGGTGCGCACTTGGTTACACCTACAACCTTCTACATTTAAAAGCCGTTAAAGCGTGCCCACCGTGCTAAATGTCCGCCGACTGGGCGGTGTTGCCGACTTATTCCACTAGTAGTCATTCACTTCTCGCGTTCCTTTCCCCCGTCGGAGTCTCCTCCGCTGCTCCAAAAAAAACCATAACATTTTTACCGATGATTAAAAATCCGCTGGGAAGAGGCTGGCCGCGCGAAGGGGGACAGATCAGGGCGGAGACGTGACTGTGCGTCCCATTTGGACCGAGATACAGGGCTAGAATATGAAATGAACGTCAGCCGACCTCCTACGCAAATACCCACTGATATATATTCATGAGGACACAAGATGGGGTCGCTAACAACAACGCGGTGGATTGTGGGGAATGTATTGTCCCACAAAGCGCACCCTGCAGTCGTTGCTTTGGGGGAAGGTATTACGTAATGAATACATTTCCCAGGGATCTTTTCTCCGGTTTCATTCAAGTGAGGCGGTGAACAGATGAGAGGCGTAAACATAGCTCGTATAAAACGTTTCGGTGTGCAGCGACTGAAGTGCGTCCTCTGCTGTACTGATGTATCTGCGGGCCGCCCGTGTGCCTAAGACTACCACATCACTCAGTGGAGCTCAGTTACTGTATATCAGCAGAAGCGCATCAGCTGTTGAATATGGGAGCGAACTTTGATCCGTCATCATTTGTTCCCATGCGCACAGTGTGTTATTTCCCTTAGCACGCTCTGCATTGAGATTCGCTGCCATTTCTATTTCTTTTAGACGAGCGGTGACGACGCAAATAACTTCAGCACCATCTCATCAGGACGCCATTTCACAAGGCCATACAGCCCCGGCTCAGTGCAGCCCTATGTGCTCTTATTCTATTGTGTTTCTCGCCATCTAGTGGAGCAAACCGCAAAGCTTGACCTAAACTTATTTCCTTTTTCATTTTTTTCCCTCTGTTGAGGACGCAGCGACCCTGAGCCAGAGAAAAAAAAACAACTGGTGGTTTCATTGTGTTTTATTCCAGGTCACCCTTTTTCTAATTTTGTTTAAGTCGAAAGGGGGTATAGGCCTACTATTATTATAGTGCAAATCCAAATATAGTCTGATTATTTTAAATGTATATAAGATTTTCATCATGCGTATAAAGTTAAATTCCAGAACATTTGTACTTTGACTTTTTGTGAAAATGTTTCAACTTTCGCAGATAACTTCAGTCTTTATCTTCGAAGTCATTACCTGTGAAAATGAGAAAAGCTGTCTTCCAAACTGATTTACCGACTCAAAACTAGAAACAAATACATCTTCTTTTCTGAAAGATGTGTTCATATTTCTAATGCTTTTAAATACAGCAATTAAAAAAACTTATGATTTTATCTCTGATTGGAGAAGAAATAAGGCAAAAAGGGTCTGAAGACACCTTGCCAACCTATTTTTGGAGCATGCAGGCTGCTGATTATCATCCTGTCAGCACTGCACTTGTTCCCCATTTTAAATACACTTCATCCTCGAATTTCAGTCTCAGATCGGCATATTTTTTTATTCAGGTGAAGAGTTTAGTGTCAATTTGTGAAAAATTCTAAATTCTGTTAAAATAATTTGTTCATGTATGTTTGTGAGGGGGTGCTTTTCCCTTTGCACTGATACAGGAAATTATTAAATCACATGGGCTGCATGTTTAACCTTCAGTGACTCTCATTGTCACGAAAACAATGCATCTGATTGATCATGCTGCGGATCCTGTTCTGATTATGAGCCTCTGACCTTACCCTTACCTAATCATCTTCCCCAAACCTACTGTATATAAGCTTTGTGTTGTCCTATGTTCAGGGTCAGACCTCTCAAACAACATAGCCCAAGGTGAAGGAGCCCTGACCCAGCTGTAAAATAACTCTGCTGTACTCTGTGCTGAATTCTGTTTGTTTAAATTCAATTTAGAAAAGGCAAAAATCAAATCGCCTCAACATTATTATTTAGTGTGAGGCCTGCAAAACAAAAATTGGAACCGTGATCTTTACTTCACACCTCTGTGCAGGTTTCTAGTATCTTATATACACTAGGAATCATAACAAAGGGAGTGAAAAGTGACTAATTAAGGGATATACCGTATCTGAAAACAAAGCTTTTATGCCCACATGTAATCATTCTTCCTGTTTATGCTGGTCAATTAAAGATCCCTTTCTAATGCACTTCAAATGTACATGAGATTGAATGTGTTTCACCCAAACTACCTGCACACCTGTCATTATCTGGATGAAAATTTGTTATTTACTACAGTATAATACAAGCGTAATGCAGGCCTTACATGAGAATATGAGTAATGCATCTATCTATTCTGTGAAGCACTCTGTGACTTTGTTTTAAAAGGAGCAATATAAATACAATCTTACTTACTAAAATGTAGAAAAAAATAACCACAGCTGCCACGGCTGCTTGGAAGCAGCTGTGGTATGAAAACTGTACAGGTAAAATCTAACAAAACAAGCAAACTAAACGTGGGCAGAATAACATTGAAGAATCATTCAAATAAAGCAAATGCATTCAGAAATGGAATTTAATTGACATGATGTATCCTTTACATGGTACTCTGTATTTCAAAATTGAAAAAAAAAAAGGAACACTTTCAAATTCGTTGAGTTGCTCCACCAACATGTCAAAGGAAACAGATTATTGCTGAATTCATGTTCCTTGATTCCAGCAAAAATGGAAAAACCTCATGCTCAGCCCAGCGGCTCAGGTTTGTTTCTAAGAGCTGAAATGAGAACTGGTGCGTATTCGTGTAAGTTCATTTCTATTTATTCTCTGTTGTACTGAACATAATGGATGGAAAATGCCAAATAATGCTATGATGCTGGAATCATACAGAAGCTTGTTCTAACACAAAAATACCTCATATTTCAAAGTCTCTGAGATTAGACGACCCAATGAAATTTAGATTTTTTTTAAAAAAGGAACATTGTGCTATGAGAATGACCCGTGTCCTGATTCTGAGGACAAACTCGAACAAAACCCCTATTATTTCACATAAAAAGCATAAAGTGCAAAACTATTTCCTATGTTCCCAGGTTTTATTGGGTCTTCTATCCATCACTGATCGAGACCTTGAAAACAAGGAGAACACATTTTCTTCTGCAGACGGATATAGGTGGCCTAGAGCCTTTCACCTGGACTACTTTTCCTCATCTGACAAACAGGAATTTCATATTGCAACTTTAAAAGTGAAACAGTTAAAAAATAATAAAAATATCCTGTGTACATAAAGCTCATGAGCATTGGAACACTGGTGTAGGATCAGTGATCGGTTAACAAGACCGTTAAAGTGAAGAGACAAAATGGTCACACATCAGATGTCCAACAATATTTTACACACTTGGGCCCTGACTTTAAAACAGTGACCATTGTAAAGCCAAACTCTTAACAGTGCAAAGATATTTTGCGATAGAAATTTAAAAATCCTGACTCAATTAATTCATTAATACCTGGACTCATATTTCAAAATTGAGAGTGCATCATCATGTTCAATTGTAGATTTGACTGACTCAAATCTTGTCCGAATGTGTTGGTAAGCTGTAAAAGAGGCAGATGTTTCTGATGGCTTAGTCAAGAAAAATGCAAAAAAATAAAAAAGTCCTCCTGAATTAAGCCTTCCTATTCCTAAAGAAAAAAATACAAAAGACAATTAAAACCCTGAAGTGAAGTTTTGTGTTTAAGCACAGTAAAAAAAAAAACTAAAAAAAAAACATTGGGTGTACACCTGTAGTTTCACCTTTTCTCTACAAACAAGATATATTGCCTGGACAAAAGCTTATAATGACAAGTAGAAAAGTAACGTGTATAATACAATGCACATTATGAGCAAAGAGCATGAAACAGTGCTGCAAACACACAAAAAAAGTGAGATAATGACATGGTGAGACAGCTCTTTGTGTTTTGTTTCAAATCCAAAGAGCTAGGACATGTCAAAACCATAGGTCAAACATGTAATTAATCATATATGATTCAAGTGCCTCATATATATATATATATATTAAAAAAAACCTGACAAATCATTATAAAACTGATAGTTGTTGCACTCACTGGAACCAGAATATATCTGCCAGCTGCAATATTTTAACATAAATGTATAAGATGCCATGAATGAAACTTGGTCAAGCATGGTTCTTCTTCAAATGTTACTTTCCTTCTTCAGTTTAAACAAAATGTACATTTAGAGAGAGTGTGGGCATTGCCCGAACTCTCAAATTCACAGTTAGCATTTAACATGTCAACATTGTCGGTACACTGAGAATTGCACATATGAGAGAAGAACAGAAGTCAGGACTACATAGTAATGGCACGGAGGGGACTCTAGGGGGTGCTATAGCCCAGGAAAAGCAGAAAAAAATAAAATATATATATTGCACATGATTCTAAAGTTGGACCCTTCCCTCCCTTTCTGTGTGTCTCTCTGGGCAGTTTCCAAAGCCCCAGCAGCTGCAGTAAAAGATGGATCTCCTGCTGATGTAGTGAGCTCAGAACCATCGACCCTGCATCCTCACACAAAGTTGTCCATAAGGGCTAGAGGAGTTCAGAGTGACAGCATAATAAAGAGGAGAGATTAAAAACATGTCCACTGAGACAATTCCACTGGTGTTATGGATGAACCGAGGTACGGTTGCCCTCAGTAGATGTCCAAAAAGTTTCGACCGATTGCGACAGAAAAACTCTCCCGCTGTCCGATCGCCGCAGTACTGAGCGCCTGCCTGAGAGCTCAGCAGAGAGGTTGAAGAGACAGTCGAGCAAATTCCGTAGAGGGGGTGATGTGAATCAACTGGAGTCATGATTTGCTACTACAGTGGATGGAGTAGTGGGGGTCTGCATCTTGGATCGTAGTACCGACTCAGTTGTGTGGGTCCTGAAAAGGCATTTCAGAAGACATGGCCTTATTCTAGAAATGGGCACCATTTTACTGTCCAGCACTTAAGGTTCTCAGTGGAGGAGAGCGCCGGTCCGGCACAGCTCAAGACAGTGGTGGTCTACTATGGTCTGTGGAACCTAAAAGATGAGCATAAAAAAGTGTTGTTGTGTTTTAAAGCATTTCATCACATTTCATCACCTCAGCTAGAACTCACTGCTCTGTACAGCTACTAATTTCCCCATGTGAGTAGCAATAGCTGTATGTGAATTGATATAAAATGCATGCAAATGAATGGATTCAGCACATTACCTGGTTAAATGGCGACTTGACTCGTGCACTTCCATCTCATTGCTCTTAAAATCGTTGAGTTCCTTCCGTATAGCTGCCTGCAGAGGGACAAACGAGAAGGGCGTTTGAGATGAGTTGCAGAGGCTTAGTACACAGACTGCAGTCTCTAAGCCCAGACTCTACTTCCTTTTATCATGCTTTATGCATCATTTACGATTATCTTTCGGCCGTAAATGATTCTACTGAATTCTTTTCTCACATCAAAAGAGGCCTCCTTTTCCTCCTCTTCAAAAATCTAAGAGCATGGAAAACAATATTCAATAAGTTGCCGGTCGATTTGGGTAGTCAGCTTGTGTTTATAATGAGGAGGTGATACAATATAGGCTAAAACAAACATAGCGTTTTTAGTTTTTACCAATACAGGTTTCTCTTTAAAACCTCCAAGCTGTAAAGTGTATTCAGGTGTTACAAGCCATCAGTCCTTGGATCGAAAAAATAAAAAAATAAAAGTACTATTTTACTAGGTTGCTAAAGACCAGAGATATGCATTGAAGGGTTAACAACACCTTTAAAAAAAATAAAACAAAACGCGTTCCATTCATGCAGTTAGACATGTACATTTGGGATAATATCTGGTGAATCATGGCCTCTAAGTAGGAGCAATGGAGGTCTGAGTGCCTTGCCCAAGGGTAGGATGACTGCAGAGAGATTCTGAAAGTGCGGATGAGTCAAAAGTTACGGGAAATCAGGGATGAGTCAAAGTTCCAGTAAATAGTGTGTGCCTTGTCTTCATTAATATGCCTAAATCCCCTCTACAATGTCATGTGTGACATCAACCCAGCCGAGTGAAGTCATTGATTTTTGCTCATTTAGCATGACTCAAGAGAATGTCTCCAGCCTGGGAGAGCATGCTTCTGCAATAGGAGAACAAACAATATATTAAAATATGTGCTAGACGGTGAAGGCAGGGAAAAAATAAAGTCAGCAGCGCTTCACTGTGGCTGAGGGGTCCTGAGGCACTGCTTGTCCGATTACTCTCTTACATAATAGGAGTTGTTGCATAATCAAAACCCTGAATCCCTGTGATTTCCACATGAGCGCTCCTCAGGTGTGACCTGCCGCGTTCAGAACTGCGTATTATCAGAGCAAAGGAGGCAGCATCGTTGCTCCGCAAAAATCCAGGTCTCATTATATATCAGAAGCACGGGCCGCGGGGCAGTGAGCAGCAGGACTGCGCCAGGGTGTTTACTCACAACGAGAATCAAACAGCTGAGGTGGAACTTGCTGTACCAAGAAAGGAGGAACACATCCTACTACCATTACTCTCCTGCGTTACAGATTGCGTCATATGTGGCACGGCACCACTACTTGATGTTTGAAAGGGAGCGAGGAAGGATCTTGAGATTATTAAAAGGTTATATCAGTTTAACTAAGTGTAAATGACACTGGCCTTGTCAGCTGCTGTGAGCCGGGTCCAGGGCTTATCTGCTCGCCGGTCATAGTCCTGGGCATCTGACACCTCCACGTAGTCACTGAATCGGATGAGAATTTTGGCCTGTCTCAGTTCCTCTACAGTGGGTCTCTGGCTCAGCTGGAAAGAGAGCAGAAAAAATAGAGTTGGAGGACAGAAAACTAGGTAGAGTTTTCTTAGTCACGGTCACGGGTTAGGGGCTTCTCAGAATTTGCATATATTCAATTACTTATAAAAGATTACAAAAAAAGACATGCACATCCAGTATTTCTTATTCAGGTGTGCCAGAGAGGGGTTCAATATCACACTGCTCTAGCATTCAGGACATGTATTAAATCAATGGCCAAATGAATCTGCATCAGAAACATATAATGATAATTTCAGATACATGTCATAAATATTGATTTAAAAAAACAAAACAAAAAAAAACACCAACATTTGGTCAAATCAGCCAGGTTGCAATGGTGACCAATATTATCTTATCTGTAACACCTTTAATGACGGTCGATAAATAAGAAATTGAGGTACATAAACATCAAAGGTCATTTGGAAGCAGTGGCGAATCACTGAAGGGTTACACAATTTGTGTATCAGAGAATACAGTGAAGTTTTTTTCCGACAGTAAAATGTTCCGTAGATATCCTGATCAAAATTCCTAAAAATGCATAAAATGTAAGTGATAATAAATTATCATAAATGTAATGTTATGATGTTCTGTACACAAGTAAATATCAGCTGATTGAGCGTTATCAGATATATTTTTTTAACTCTCAAATGTTTGTATTGGCCTTCAGAATCCTGTATTATATATATTTAGGTCTTAAAAAAATATAATCAAATAAAAAATATATGGTTTAGGACGACTGTGAGATTTTTTGTTTTGAGCGGCATGTCAGCAAGAGAGCAGAATGTGCTATAATCTAATTGAAAGTGATGGGAACATGCGCAACACCTCCCTGTGGGGTAGAAGGATTTGGCAGCCAACATGCTGAAGGGGCCAAGGGCAAAAAGGACATCAGTGTCTCCCGGGTGAGACCTGAGTACTATAATACCAGGCCTAGATTCTTTCCTCTTGCTACAGACAAGTCATAATCACAGTGTTTGTTTATCCTGGCCAATAATTTACCCCCTCCAAGTGTTGGTTTGCACCTTTGGAGTTATTTTGGACTCACCTTTCGTGTCAGCCTTCTTTTTATCTCCCTCTTCTCCTCCATTTCCTCTTGCTCATTTCGAGCTGCAGAGAATGCAAGAGTGAGTGTTAGAACGCAAGTGTGGAAACGGTGGACTGCGTATGAACCGTTTAGAAATGACCGCGAGAGGAACACACCATACGGCTCATTAGATCCACATTAAACTGGATAAGTTTCTTACAGCCTAAAATAGTTTTCATCACTGGCTGTTAGTAACGGGTATCATGGGATAATTATTGTCCCGGGGCTTTTTTGGTCCATGTTTCCGATCAAGTGATTAACCTATTTAAAGGATAAACTTTTCTTTATTTTACAAAGAAAAAAATCTGATCCTGTTTGCTAAGTTCTTACATCCCCCTCGAATCCATCCATGTGTTGTACTCTATATATTCAGAGTCAATTACGGGGACAAAAACCTCCAGCTCAGAGGAGACAAGAGAAAACAAGAAGCTGCTCCTGTTTGCAAAAGCTTCAACCGTTAGACTGTGGTTTTGCTTAACACATACAGAATCTGTAGTACTACTCACAGTTTTGGATTCCCACTCCAGAACATGAAGCCCTGTGTGTTTAACCTTGTATGCGTGTGAGGACATAACTTGTCACTTCTGAGCAGAATTTGCTCCTGCACTGTGCCAATCATGCAGGAGCCTCTAGGAAGGCAGGAACTGCTGGTAAATCAGTCTTTGATGCGAGAAAGAGTACCACGCAACAGAACTGCTTCTCTCTGATACTGCATGTGTTTTACGCAAAAGAAAACCTCTCTGGACATGACCCCTCAGGGAGCCCTACTGCCTGTCTGCGTCAGATATAAAAGGCAAAGCAAATGAGGAATAAAAAGGGAGAGAAGTAAGCCACTAGCTTTCATACAACCGGGCCTCATTTTAAAAACTCAAAAGCATAAAAGGCTGCAACAAATATGGACTCATGCTTCGCTGCTATGTGTTTAATGGTGCATCGCACGGTTAGAGAGGGCACTTTTGTCGCTATGATACTTTTGTTTGTTCATATTTGCAGAGATAATGTTTAATATAATAAGACACTCACGTTTGAGGATGTTCCTCTGTTCCAGCTCCTCCGCTGTGGGTCTCTGACTCAAGCGCCTGGTTAGAAACATACATCCATGGTCAGCACATAATCACAGGGAAATGTCATATCACTTACATCACTGATTATAGTGACCAAAATTATTATGGTCATCAGTATTCAATTATTGGTATGGTTAAAATGTGCTGGAAATGAAAAAAAGTACTCATAATTACATATACAGTTTAATATATTATACATTAACAGCATTGTTTTCCTTTTGTTTGCATAAACATTCAAATAAGAGCAATTTCCTTTCTGCATCCTCTGCAGACAGGTTTCCCTCAGCAGTCTTATAAAACCAAAATATGATGACAATTCAGACTTGAACTCTCTTTGAAGGCTAAAAACTCTCTGGAGCGCTGTCACTGTCTCCTGCCATGTTTTTCCATGGATGTGCTTACGACTGTGTAGTCTGCGTCCGGGAGACTGTTGCCAACTTTGTTTGATACTGGATAGCATTTAACAAGTTAGTCAAAGCGCAATAAATAAAGACCGGTTTGAAAGGATAATTAAAATTTGACATGGTGACACTAACCATTGGAAATTTCTCGGTGGCTTACCATTTCATCCCCGGATGCAAATAAAGCTACATTACATGTAATATTACTTGATCATCAGTCACCTGTAATCTTACTCACATTTTGCCACACAGCATAAGGGCTTATGCAACCGACAGCCAAAGGCTTTTAAATCAAAACGCAATGTAGTCCCAAGCTGAATTAAATAAACATGAACTATTAACTATTTCCAGCACAACTTATTTATAAGCAACTGTTTTCTCATCGTTGAAAGATTTGCATCTTTTTTTTTAAGATCTTGGCTCACGACATCTTGACAGGTGCACTTCCTAATAATCCTTTCAGCCATGTTCCCCAATCCTTCTCGTCTAATGAAATCACTGCATGATAATATGTTGGTGCAATGCAGGGAAGAAGACCAGTTAAAGCCAGATATTCTTGAAGACTCAGCTCTCATCTGATGCTGAATAAGGCACTATGACACCGTCACACGCCAAGTGAATGGTTTCAACACCCAAGGCAGCAGAAATAAACCTTACAACACACATTTACACATGGGACACAACAGTCAGGTACTGTCCTCATCACATTTTCTTCTTTTCAGCAACATCTAAAGAGATACATTTTGCACAGATTATCTTCAATCTCCTCAATGTGTAAGTGGCTGAAATGACAAAGATACCCAAAGGCAATTTCTGAAAGGTCACTCTATGTGCTTTCAGCTGAGGATTGTTATTATAGCACTGTCAGGATCCAGCAGGAGTAGACCTAACAATAGGCACTGGATCAATGACTCCATGTCTCCATCTCGTTCAGATGCGACAGCCATCTGGAACTGCTCAGCCCCTAAGCTACTGTATGCAGGGTTAGGTCTGCGCCTAGACTGGCTTGTCTTCTCTCATCTTGTGTAATTTCTTCGCCCACTTGGGGGGTTATCATTTGTGAAAAGTCAAAACACTGAATGTCAAACTAGAACTCTCTGCCTATCAGTATGGTCTGAGCTTTATATGGGCATCGAGCCAGCAACGACGCAGCTACTGTAAATAAACAGACACAGACCGGTAAAAAAAAAAAACTCCATATGGATGCTTCTTCCCAAATATTTTCTATCGCAACCAGGTTTATTTAAGGCAGTCTGTCTGTGCAATATGAAGAGTAGAGTATAACGAGATTATATAAAGGAGTTAAACAAGCCCTTATTAAGCGGCTAATATGACGAAAAATGTATTTTAAGCTGCAGTCACTCCTAATGACAAATCCACAAGGAATTATCACCAAACTCTGTAGTTCCCCACATTTCTGAACATTTTTGGATATGCGTTTATTTGCTGTCTTTCTTTGAGTCACTTCTGGTTTGCTGGAAACCTCACAATGAAGACGGCACACCAGGAAATCAGTACGCCTGGCCAAGAAATATTCTCACACATAACCCTCCGCTAAAACCACTACTTGCCTTTTATTTATTTCAAACAAACAAAACAAAACATGACATGTTAATTTGTGAGCTTAAGAGGTTGCTGCTTAGGTGGATGTTTTTAACTAGCCAAGTCTTTATGCCAAGCTTCTCCTGGCTGCAGCTTTTACATTTACCTGACAGATGAGAGTGGTACCGAACTCGCAGCAAAAGAAACAAATACACCTTATTCCTAAAATGTCCAATTATTTATTTAAAGAGAGACATAAACTTCACATTACATTAAATAATTAAAACCATATTAAAGCAAGAAAGACTCAAACTATTTGCCAAAGACACAGCAGTGCCCTTTCTCAAGGGGAAAAGCCCAAACTCTAGAAAAAGGGTCTCCAGGGTTCTCCCAGTGAATCGGGTCATTACTAGTAAGTTGAGGTCAGTGTGTCCTAGCATTATCATAATCAATTCTGATTGGCCTGGCACAAGTGACAACATTAAAGGACACAAAGCCGTTGGCAAAAAGTATGAAATGACACCGGGCAAAGTACGATGCGACAGAGCTTTTTGGGAACATGACAACTAAGCAGGCAGGCCTTCTGGGAGCTGTGTTCCAATCACAGTGGGGAATAGTGGCTTATGTGCCAATGTCTCTGGATGATACTGCATCCCACCGTTGCAACCATATTTCCCACCTTTCATATCTTATCATAATATCTGGCTTTCATTGTTACCCACACGCTTGGTCTTTTCCTCTCTCGACACATCATTACATCCCCTTCATTCAGACAGGCGAGTCATGAGTGAAATCAAATGAGGCGCGTGATCCGTAAGGGGGAAAAACATTACATTGTTTGATCTGTTCAATTACTAGAATTCACATTTATGATCTCGACATATGTATACAAATTCCTGTGATTTCTACGCACTGCACCAGTGTAGAGTGTGTACGTGTGTAAACTGCTTGTATGAAGCGACTCGCTTGCGTGGTGCTGCTGTGTGGAGGAGTCGGGTGGAGATAGTTTGGCACATGCATCACCGTGGTGATTCAGTCAGCGAGGGAGGAAGGAAGAAAGAAAGAAAGAAGAGAGAGAGAGTGAGAGTGAGCTAGGGAGAAGACGAGAAGGAAAAGAAAAAGAGGGGGGGTGTTTGATGCATCGCTGAAATTAGGTCAGCTCCATTTTCAGAGCCTCATTTTACCAAGATAAAGCGTTTATCCTTATTGGATGTTGAGAAGGAAAAAATGAAAGAATATAAGAGAAGTAAAAATGCTTTGGACTGAGTCCCAATTCTATCAGCCAGGATACTGGGCCATCATCAGCCCAAAGTAAGACAACATGCTCCGTTTGGTTGAGAAGAGTCAGTTCGGTTTTTCCAGCAACAATTGTTGAGTTGGCTACAGCAACATCAATCAGGTTTACCGAAAATATTTGCCCCATAACTTGCGTATGTGTGTAAATGTATTCCAGTTTAAAAATGCATGCGTGTATGTGTACTAACCTTGTGAGTTTGGTGCCTATCTGCTGCCTAGACTCCAGTCTCTCCTCATCTGTCTGCATGGGAAGGATGTTTTTCTCCTCCAGCTCTCTTTTGGATGGACGGTTACTCAGCTTGATGGCCAGAGAGTCTTTCCTCAGCACCTTCTGAGCCAGGGTACCTAAACCCAACCCCCAAGGCCAAACATGAGAGGAGCTGCAGGCATGAAGCATAGATGTGAGGCCTCGTTTACCAAAATCTTCTTTGACTTTTTCTACGGCATCTCTCAGAAAAAAGGGAAAAATGTTGAAATATAGAATACTGCTGATTATGGTGATGATTTGAGTGTTATTTAAAAAGGATCTATGCTCGACTTTCAGAAAATGAATATAGCAGCAAATAAATAAGTGCTATGTAAAGATATAGTGGATAAATAGCATCCTGAGCAGAGAATGAAGATGCTCGTGTGTCACTCTGTTTGTTTTGATAACAGATCCGGCTGTGTGTACATGTGAGTGCCTTGCACATCGGTATCAGATGCTGAGGGGCATCCCAGAACATCTGTATTTGAGAAGTTGGTGAACTGTCTGAACTTTAGAGCACCTTCAAAAAGGTATAAAAAACAATGTATAAACTAACATTTATACGAAAGTAATCCCTCTAAATCATCACTTATGACCAACTAAAAGAGTCTGGTGGTGTCGGTTTCCGCAGAGACCCTGCCCTCTTTCTGTATTTTCTGTTTAGTTGGTATTTAGAGAGGACAGGGACTTTTCTGGGTGTGACTTGGCCCACATGGGAGTTTAACTCCCAGCCAATCCCAGCAAGCAGAGTGAGCAGCCCTCAGATCTCCAAATGCCACTTTGCAATGCCCCTCCCTCTCAGTGTCAGATACTGAAGCACAGAGCACAAGGCAGACACCAATAGAAACAGTGAAGCTCTGCATTCACTCATTATCAGTGCAGCACCTTCCAGCACGACTCTGTGGAGGTTTATTTGTCCTTTAAATGTAACCGCTGTGAAACAATCATAAAATACCGTTTATTCCACTGATTTACTGCTTTTTGTCTCACTGAAAAGGGCTCACTCGCTCTCCGTCGCTCGCTCGACCACCGCTGCAGCCCTCCGTTGAGCTCAAACCAGAGAGGAGATAAGGGGATGACTCAGAATGCTGTGTTTACTAACAGTAAGCGATACTAAAGAAAGTAAGTCCTTTCGAGGGGAAATTAAAACAACCAGAGCGTGGCTGGTTCAAGTCTCCATACGGACCAAGTATGGAGGTGTCAGTTCACCTCCTGGGCACTGCTGTGCTACCACTGAACAAGATACTTAAGCCCCAACTGCTCAGGGCACAATCCTTAGAGGCAGCCCTCTCACTCTGACAGCTCTCCATACATAATGCATGTGTATAGGTCCTGTGCATGTGTGTATTTGGGTCTGCACGAGTGCGCAGTGTATAAACTGCGTGGAAAACTGAATTTCCCCTTTCAGGATTAATGAAGTATACCTCCTTCTTTCCACTTAAACTTGCAACGTCCCTTAAAGTCATATTGTGACATAGAGATTTATTTGTTCACGCATGGCCAATCACCAACCTTTTAAAAACTCCAACATGCTCCCAGATACAAACAGCTTTGCACACATCACCAGTTTTGCTGAGAGGTTGCAAGTGTTTCCATGGGCGACAGCATGATTCTGGATACACTGTGAACCTAATTTTTTTTCCTGCTTTCAGGATCAAACTGCATCTGAGATCCAGGTGCCTTCAAGTGAAGCTAGCAGCAACTTTGATCAGGATTAGTCAGGAAAATGTGTCATGAAATCTGTTAACATGAGCTACCCTTGCAACCAAAATAGATAAAGACCGCTCTCCCGCTTAATATAAAACCAATGTAACCCACTAACTTCACAATCAACTTTCTCTTAATTTGTGCAAAGACTCCTCAAGGTCACCATGACTTCTGCTGCTCACTTGATAATATGTCGTCTTCGTCTTCATCGTCGTCATCATCCACATCATCGTCCTCATCCTTATACATGCTGGGCAGATCTTCGTAGTCGGACTCGTTGGGCATGTTCTCTTTATCATCCTCATAGTCGATGATCACAGATGGCACTTCTCTCCTGTCCAGAGGAACACAGTGACCAATGCCGTGAAACGCAGAGCTAGAGGAGAGAGAGAGGGAGATATGTTACTGAGCATTAATGTAATAGGTCATGCTTATGGCCATACCATTTGGCCATGCTAAGAGAATGAACCTGCCCATCCCCCTCAACAGTGAAAACAGAAATCCAGTTTACACAGTACACCTCATATTTGAAGCTTACCTCTGTATCATCGTTTTACAGTCAGCAAAGATTGTTTATAAAATGCAGCGTTACTGAAATAATAACATGGTCCTAATGATAGCTTAGTGGCTTTTTAATCCATGTTTAGAGGGAGAGGAGATATACAACTCAACTTACAACAGCTGAATGAAACTGGAGTACAAACAACCTGATTACAGAGCAAGAACAATCCGGTGCAGTCCTACGCAACACCATGCAATCCTCTGAAGTACACAGAGGAATAGAGTAACTCATTATTCAGCTGGTATAAACGAAAACAAGGTGACAAGAGTAAAAGGTTTAAAGTTAATTTACATGCACTTATTTGATAGATTGATTAATCACAATCTAGTTAGAGCTTCTTATGATGAACCGCTGTTGCATAACCATTTTCAAGCTTTCGGACCAATTGTGAGAAAAGTTAGGACCATTACTTCCTTATCCCTGCCCAAATGGCTTTGCAGAAAAAGAGATCCTAATGTACCACGTTACGTAATGTCCAATCCGCTACCCTGTCCCTTTTCTCAAAAACACGAAGAAAGGCAGCTCTTGTAAAAGAGCAGCTGGTCATGTTATGCCAGGTCAACTGCTAGAGGGACGCCTACTCCATGAGCACTGTGCCCACACATACACACATTTATACTTCAAAATTAGGCCATGCTGCCCTGTGAGGCAGTGTGCCGATTTAGACATATACACCAGCACTACATGGCAAGACGTGACCTCAATAACACCAGGATATATTTGAGAGTAGCGGACAAAATGCCGCATATTTATTCTGATTAGCGCTGCTTGTATCAAGTTTTAACTTCCAACTGTGAAATATTTTAAACCCCAGAATGAAATATTGACCCCTTATCAAAGTTGTCAAAAATCAAGCAAGATATTATGTGTGATGTACAGACAGATAGACAAATAGAGGCCGATCCATAACCCCTCCTTGCCTTCACTAAAGGAAAATCAGATGTACTGAGCTGAGCACTGATTGCTACTAACCTTTCAAACCTCTGCATAGAGAGCGCCAGGGTTTTATTGAGCTCTTCAATGATGCGGCTGGGCGCGTGCAAACTGCCGTACTGTAGCTGCAGCGGGTGACCATGGCTCTGGTGAAGACTGGATAGAGCGGCGAGCTGTGAGGGCAGCAAGGTGCCGTGGTGGAAGGACATGCCCTGGGAAGGGGCACACTTTTGGGAGAGGGTGCAGAGGGGATTGGGGGACGGAGAAGGGGAGATGGAGGAGTCCAGCCCCCCTGGAGGCACACAAATCATCACTTTCTTGGGGGGCAGAGGTGGAGAGTGCTTTCCCCCGGGCATACAGGGCAACTTCATTGGCTGGCAAGAATCTAAAAACAACAAAAAGTATAATACGATGATAAAGAAGGATTAGTACTGTATACTGGGTTAACTTGGGTTATAGTGCATCTACTACACTTTGTTGCTGCAGACAGACAAACAGAGCTCATTGACGATCAGACATGGCTCAGTCGTCAGCACAGAGCAGTGGGATTTGGCCAGGGTAATGCCACTTCCCTCTGACTGACAGATTGACAATGACAGAGAGAACCAAGCTGACCTAACAACAGGGGAATTTAATGAGACTACTATAATCCTGTGCACGTGCTGTAACACAGGTAGATTTAAAGCAACAGCAGCCACAGCTCATTTGTCAAAAGAAAGTACTGTGCATAGTAATAAGTAGTGTACCACTGACCTGTGCTATGGTTTGGGATCCTAGAAAAAGGCTTCGGGGGGAGAGCAGGAGGCTGTTTGTGGTACATCGGTGGCTTGGCATGGGTATCCTGAAGGTCACCTGAGTAGGTGACAGATTTCTTTGTGGGTAGGACCATAGATGACTTCATAGAGGGCTCCTGAGTGCAGACTCCGCCGTCCATCGAGGAGCGGAACTCAAAGGTCGCTATACACAAAACAGTAACAATCTGACAATCAGTCGAAAAGTCAACTGTGTTTGACAGCACGAGAGAAACCAAAGTTTAAAATGAACTCGGGGTGTTTTGTGTGTTTTCGAGTTTTGACAATGGGAAGGGAGGATTCGAGAAAGTTTAACGACCCGAGAGCCTTTTATCAGCACAAAGCAGACCAGGGAACACTGTCAGCCAAGCCGTTTGACAGAACTTTTGCTTTTTAATTCTTTTTACAGCACTAAGCCATTTGATGTTTTTTTCATGACCGCATTTTAAGGCTGACAGTGCAACTGACAATGCTACTCACATATTCTGACAAACAATGTTTAGAAGCTCTCCAACTAAATTCAATCTTGACTTCCTTTGAAACAGAAAACCACAAGAATGCTTGTCCCTGTATTATGTGGGAAGACAGATTAGTCTAGACTTTTTAACATTCAGAAAGTCTTCCAGGGAAGTTTTTTTCTATTTTGTTCTACTATTATCTTATATTCAATTTATATGTTTTTATTGGAACCAGCTGCCATATAGATACACTTCAAAGGGCCTCATTTTGAAGCAGCCAAGACATGATTGTATCTTTAGAAATGGCAGACTCTGTACCATTTAACCCTAAACTAGACCTGTGATAGAGTTTGGCTGATGCGTGCCACATTAAATCCAGGATGACAGTGCCCGTCAAAGACAGCGACCAGTTATAGCGGATAACAATTCAACAACCAATCACATGAAACAAATATTTGCCAATAAAGAGGTTTCTTTTCTCTTTTTTGCCCCTATGGATCTTTTTCTATTTAGAGCACACTGAAGTAGAATGTTGACAACATGGTGACTTGTGTGGTATATCTATACATCAGAGGAACGTCAGTGATAAAACAATTGTTTGCTTTGCATGCATAAAAATAACCACTGCTGATCTATCAAGCTTTACACAAAAGCTCTTTTTTGATCATGGAAACTAGGTTGTCACTGGGCAGGAAAATTGAGCGCACCTGGTCGATTTAATATGCATTCTAAGGAGTGGCACAGTTATTGTCCAAAAAAAGCTCATGGTGGCCATGGTACTTTAAGCCAAGGAGGATATCATTCAATGAATACAGTATTCTGTTTATAATTGTACTTGATTTAGGTTTGGTTTTAACACTTTTATTTGAGCTCTCTTCTAATTTTTGATCAAAGTTCAACAAGTTGTGAAACAATAAGATTAGAAAAAGGAAAACATCTTTCCTCATTTGCTCTGTTCACATCTTGGCAAGAATCAGTGTACTTTCTAAGCTTTGGCAACTATGTTTTTGATGTCCTGAGGCATGGATCACTCTCTGGCTTTGAATATGGGGTGTCTAAGGCACATCAAATAAATATCAAAGAGTTTATAAAACCCTAAAAATGTCTATAATGAAAGATTATATCTCTAAATGCCCCGTGCCAAATCTTGAAGAGTGCACTTCAGAGAAAACTGATAAATGAGGAGATGAATAACTAAAGACCTTCCGATTCAGTGCACCACATCTACCGTTCTTGCACTTTCTACTTAAAACCGAGACAGTTTCCAGCTGTTAAATCAGGCTGCGATTGTATAACGTTAACCTCACCTTTTTCAAAGATTTCTTTCAGCACTCCTCTCTTGATCAACTCATCTCTGCTCTGTCGCATTGACATCTTCCTTTCCAAAGCTGAGGGGATAAAAGGAGAATAATGATGATGTCATTTTCATATTGGTTGTACCTTTTAATAACATACATACAAAACCGAAAAAGATCTCCAGATCCCAGGGGAAAATAGTTATCCATCTTAAGCAATGGTTTTATTAGATTAGAAATCATCTCAGAATACCTGCTAAAATCTGAAGATCCTGAGCAAGACTTTTCCTACTTTTACTTACAGGGATGTTTTTGTTGAAAACATGAAATAGGGCAGGCATTATTCTATAACATATTTATTGTCAAACAAATCCCAATGAAAATACCAAAACTAACTATACATAAGTCTTAATTTTTCTGTCGTTTGTTCCAACTGAAGACATAAACCTTTTAAACAGTTTAAAAATAAATAGACTTCATACATTCGAAAACCAGCTTAAACAGGAGTAAATAGTGAATTTGAGTTTTCAATAGTTTTTGGATAACAATCAAATGTACAAGGAGATAATAAGATATATCAGGCTTTGGCTTCACAGGCGATACTTGATAGTAGGATCAATTGATTGTGATTTGTCTTTTTATGTGATTTGACAATGAGAAAAATCTAAATTATCACCTCTTGTTCTCTATAAGAAAAAAAAAATCTTAATTCCAAGCTTCTTAAACAGCAGTATTAAAGTCTGGATTTTGTTATTAATATAATCTGTGAAACTGGGACTTCTCTTCTGACCACCTAAAGCAAAAAAAAACACAAACAAAAAAAATGGATCTTGATCAACAAAACAGATAAAGAATGGGGGAGATATTCCAACAGCACCTCTCATTGTAATGCATTATGCAAATGTTAACATGTCCCATAGCCACTGCTTCTATTTTTAGGCTTCAAAGGGTTGAGGCACTTAACATCTTCTATCAGTGGGCTGAACAAAAGCTCAAGTTAAAAATCATGTTAGTAATTTCAAAAATCTAACCCGGCATAAAAAACAATTAATGAAATTAAGATCAACAACAAGCTCCCTGCAGGTCTCTGGAGCTCCTGCTTAAGAGGGAGATCACAGATCGTGCCATGTGTGCTTTATATATGACCCACCGTCCCAGCTCTAAGGCACTGTGTTCAATGCAAACACATCCTCGGTGTCTTTGGAAAATATGCCAGCAGAGCGTGTTTTCATCAAACAGTAGACATTATGAGTTCCTCCAGGATACCAGATGTTCAATATCACTCCAAAACTTTTCCAAATGTTTGTTGTTAGAGATCAGCTTCAAGCGGAGAATTCGTTAAGCAACAAAACATTTTTTGGGGGGGGAAAGTACGTGACCCAAATATCACCAATATGTCACACAAAGAATCATCTCTACTGGAGCCCAAGGAAGTGGTGAATTGAAGAGTGTGAAATGAAAGGAAATTGTGCCATTTGTCAATGCTACTTGGAATGCTAATGCTGGCAGCTCCTCCAAAAAGGTTTTTTTTTTCAACCAGAGGCAGCAAATTTAACATTGGGCAATGTATTTCAAGGGACATTAAAAAGATTTATCATACAGTTGACCCATAATCAACAGACTGTAGATATATATTTTTCCACAAAGCACCACAGGCATCACACATTTCATTTTTTTTGTAGTTACTCTCATTAACATTTCCATAAGTTCATCAACTGGAGAGGTTTCTATCTATGATGTCTGCCAGCTGAGCAGTAACTGGTGGTCAATGAGAAAAGTAAACCTTGTAGTACTCTGAAAATGTGATCAAAACTAGGGATTTCTGTACCTTGGCTGCCAATTTTGATAAAAACACCCACAACACTTTTTAAATGAGAAGCAACAACGGTGCTTTTAAATACCAATGTCAATATCAGAGAGTCTTTTGGGTCACAGACAATGTTCATCAAAGTAACAAGTCTCTTTAAAAATATCAGCACCCACCGTTTGCCAGAGTGGGGAAACCCAGGGCTAAAGGTCCACACTTGACTGGCAGTGCTGTCATATGTTCAGGGATTAAACTGCTGTTCCAAAATGAAGAGTAATTACTCAAAGCTTTATGACATAACTGCTATGCCATGGGATGTGCACAGTTACGTAATACCATTAACTCAAAATCCTTTGCAAAGATAGGTCTTTAGATATTATGTGCTCATAAAACAAAACCTATTTATTTTTAAATCCTATAGCTGGAAGAAAACATTGTTTAAATCTTCTATTCTGACACAATGGTTACTGTTCTCTAATTTGGCTCGCTGTTTTCTTTCACAAAATAAAAGGTTTTTGTTGAAGTGCCTTGGTTATTCAAAAAAACATGCTAGTACAGCATTGGTATAGCCACAGAGGATATTCTACCACTGGCGTTTTACTGAACAGTAAAAAAATAACCGCATTAATCCTTTGTTCTCTAAATTTGGTATCCAGTGTATATCACAATAGAGCTACAAGTCTTTTAAAAATTATAAATGATCATATTGAATCAACATCCAGCCTTAAAGACAATGTGTCAGCCTCCCTGATCTCCTCCTGCATGTCACTCCACAATGGAGGGGCCTGAACAGAAAAGGTCCAATCACCTTTAGTTTTAAGGTTTGACCAATGAATGAACCAGACTATAATACAGTCAATCTCTTGTGAACCTACAGTATTAGTATACAGCTGACTCAGAAGTATACAGAAACTCAGGAGGAACTTCAACAAACACTGCATCCCTGTCTATTTCAAACCCAGTAACACACTCAGACAGAGACTAGTACATCCCAAGGACAGAACACCACACACCAGCAAAAGCAATCTGGTTTATGATGTTCAATGCAACGAGTAATGCAACAATCTCTACATTGGAGAAACAAAACAACCAGTGCATAAACACATGGCCCAACACAGGAGAGCTAACTCCTCAGGCCTGGACTCTGCTGTCCACTAACATCTCAAGGAGAAAGCCCACTCCTTTGAGGACAACAATGTCCACATCCTGGACAGAGAGAACAGATGGTTTGAAGGAGGAGTAAAAGAAGCCATCTATGTCAAAGTAAAGAAACTATCGCTAAACAGAGGAGGAGGTCTGAGACACCACTTATCTCACATTTATAATGCTGCCCTTTCATCCCTTCCCAGGAGATTCAACAATCTAACCTCAAGGAACAACTGTTCACAAAGGGCCTCTAGTGACTGTCGTTATAACCCAGCAGAGCACTAATGAAGACGAAACCTACTTCCCACCAACGACTGTTGTTGGCACTTGGGGCACAAAGGGTTCCAGTGACATCATCAGCCTTGTGCACGCCCTCACTAGAGGTTAAATACCTGGATCTCGACACCAGACCGATGGACCAGTCCCAACCTGGTCAGATGCGTAAATTAACTGATGAAGCCTCTTGGATGAAAGGTGAAACGTCGTCCAAGACAAACAACCAAGTCCAGTTGCTTTTGACTTACATTTTTTTGGGGGGATATACAGCTGAAGTGCACTAATTGAAACATGCTAAAAATTCATTTAAGGCCCATCAGTACAAAAGTACACAATGCAATCTTTCATATCAGAATTTGAAAAGCAGGCACTGTCCTCCAAGTCACCTTGGCTATCAACAGTTTTATTTTGGGCGGTCCACCGTGGCTCCAACACTGCAGCCACTCAATCTGTTGCAAGATGAGAAGATTAGACGCTCATCTGGGAGACTCAGCTGAGGGCATATTAAATGAAACTGGCATATCTGAGTACAGCCAGTATTGATCTGAGAACACTACATTTAATTTTCAGAGAAAATATATTCCACTGCGAAGTGACCCAGATAGTCAGAACACATCCTACCAACCCCGAGGCTCAGTAGCTCAAAGTGGAGGCTTTTACCGAGGCAATTCTCTCAGCCTGAGCCTCACAAAAACTGTATTAAAACTTTCATGGGTTATTTTATCAATGAGAAGACTCACACGTCAGAAGCTTGGATGGGGCCAAACGTGACCTAAGGAAACGGAAAGTTTGTAATGTGACATTTTCCTTTTCATACAGTATATGATCGATGAACACGTTGGATATCTCTGATTTTTATTTTAAAAAACAATGCTAATAAACAGCAAGAATAATGCACTTAAACTACTGATGTTCATACGGAACTGCTAACTTGGATTAGAAATAAAAATGAAGATGACATCAGGCTACCACGTGCATGTTCTTTTGATGAATCTCTGCCTACTGAGATCTCTTTGCGATGCAAGCTTACTGTGATAATGTACTGAGGAGGATAAGACAGCGTGATAAGACATCCAACTGTCAGGCCATCCGTCCTTCCTTCCTGAGGTGAAGAGTACAGTCCCCCAGAGTCGGCCTTCATCTGCTTAATATCCCAGCGCATTCATAATCCTCTATTGTGCTCAGTGTCCAATTATCTACGACAACATCTGCATGCCCGGTGGTTGGTCTGCTACCCCGCTGACACAGCAAACGTAATCAACAGTAAGGAATCAGAGAGAACTGCAGAGACGTAGGGGCATGTATCATCACAGCGCAGCACAAACCATGATTATACCCTTTGTCTTTGATGAGACAAATGTAAAGTGCTACCGTAAAGCACATTTTTTTTCAAATTTGTTTAAGCAAAAAGGTTAAAGGTTGAAAGTATTAGTATGATAAATTAAATCAAGTATTGGTCATAATCGCGTGGCAGCAGTTTCTTTATATCTTTTAAAATGAGGTCATGCCATTCCAGGCTTTAAGGCTATTATATGAGTAGGCTGACATCTTAGTGTTGACAAATTAAATGAGGGCAATTGCACGGCAGCATGTGTGACGTTGCATTTTAAAAACACAAATTAATTGTGGGGCTACAGGTCAAGCAAATTCAATACTGTTTCCTCGATTAAGTAAGGGGAATTTTGTTCCTGCAAACACAGCTCTCAACTCCAAATGATCAGTTTCACTTATTGGAGCCAGACTATAATTTCTTTTTCATTTTTGCTACAATTTAAAGTCCGCCTCCACCCAAAAATAATTTATTATTTTTATGTCCTCTAAAATGTCTGACTATATCACTATTCGATGGGGGTTTACATGCATGGATATCACGTTTACTAAAGGAGTTATCTAGGTCTGTTAACCGGGGTATGAGAACTCCAATACAGAGTACAGTGTTTACGAGGGGTTTGAGAAATTAGAGTATGCCCCAAACCCAAAAATTCAATCGGGGTTTTAAACTGCATGTAAACGCACTGATAGAGACAGACGACCATTCACGCTCCCATTCACATTTACAGATAAAACAGAGTCCACAATTTACCCACGCAAAAGAGCCAAAGCAGGCCAGCTTGCTGTAAAGCGACAGCCCTAACCACTGCACCACCATGCTGACACTTGTTAGATAACATGCCTTCTTAAAATCCACTTGTTCGCTTCACTCTTGTCATGTTCACCGTTTCTAATTTATGCATACTGTACCACTGGATTCAATGCTGTTCAAACCACTGAATGGAATAAATTATCTGATACGTAGCCAGATAACAGAGTGTGAATATGGTAAATACTAGTGTTATCAATCAACTGGCATGTAAAACTTTTACAATTACTGGCTTATGAAATAAATGGTGTCATAGGTTTTCCTTGGGTGCACAACTGGATTAAAGGAATCTGCAGTCTCCTCCTTTCACATTACACATTTGTAGTCATTTGAGTCATTGTTTATATAAAAGCATTTAGTAGTAACGCTTTAAGTCCACATTCAAATGCAATGTGTTGAACGCTACAATTCAAAAACCTGAGCCAATTCCTGTCATTTGAATTTACTGCACTGGCTCACGTTTGTGAGACTTCTACTCTTCCACTGCCGGCTGCAGAAGTGCATGGCACATTCCTCTTGTTTGGGGCTTTAAAAAGTCAGGGGTTCACGCTTCTTGCTGCAATTGATTTGACAGTGTGTGCGCGGTTGCGGTGGCCTCACTGCAGCTAAAGAATCTGCCTGAGCATCGGCAGCTACTTGCAAGACTGCTCACCGCCTACAGCTTGAAACAAGGCTTCACTCAGAGGCCGCTCCATAGAGATATGTTGCTGGGTCATAATCTATCATCACACTGCGATCAAAAAAAAATGAAATTAACAATAGTAGCAAAAGACTTATTTGGAGACAGCAGCATTATGCATACAAAACAAGTGGATAACAAAAGCCATGAGGCGAGCTTTTTCACTGAAGTCTACTGTAACATTAAAAAAAGCCCTTTTGTTGCTCAGCTCTTCATTGTTGTCTTTCATCACAACAGGGGAGATGCTGTTATAGAGCATACAGGATTGCACCAATGAACAGAAAACATCGACATGATTATGCCACCAAGTACACACGCATAAAATACAGTAAAACATCAAAAAGTCAAGCATCTAGAGACTTTTGTGTCTTACTAAAAATACCACGTAGTTAGAGAGACTGCTGATGAGCCATGAGGACCATGTCAGGGCAGACACACAAACTACAGCCAAACAGCACTCTGGGAACAGTAACAGACCATCTTAGCTTTAAATGGTCAACCAAAAAGTCAAATACATGTTGTGTGCTTGTGGAAAGTGGTGGAGGTAAAAAAACATCATATTGGTGATCACATAAGAGACTTAAAAGATTGACGGCAAGAGGGCAATGATGATCAACCAACCACAGACTGATTCATTCACACCATAGACTGTACATAAAGATAGACGGCCCTCCCCAAAAGTGAAGCCACAAAAACATCTTAAACACCCCTGGGTGGCTGGCTGCAGTTCATGTTATAACTCCCACCCCCTTTCATGTTAGTGGATGGGACATGGGCCACACTAATATCAAAGTACATCTCAAATAATCTTTTTCTCAAAGATGGTTTCTGACATTTTAGGTAGTTTTATCTTGCTGATATATGTTTAAGCATAAGTTTTAAATAAATTAAATAAATTTAGTTATTTGTTCTATAAAAACACCCAATCACTACTGCGCAGACTCTAGTTGCAAAAATACACGATGGCGACACCCGTATCTAAGACATTTTGGCTTCACTTATAGCGGAAGGGAGTGGAGACACATCCTTGATCTACCATCTATGATTTACACCTGGGAAATGTTAATTAAGTTATATTTCTAAAATTGGAACATCCCGTCAAGATGGCAATCAGTTGTCTGTGCCATTGTTCATCTTCTACTCAAGTAAGAACTCTCTATCTGACCCGCAAGATGGAGTCTGACAAAAAAAAGAGTCTCCTCCTGTCCACCAGGCTGACCGTAGATTTCAGGATGTGTCCGCTGAGGGGAATAAATACAGTCACATCTGAGGAGCGCATGTCCTTCCCTCGCCCCTGACAACACTGGCCTGAAAGATCAAAGGCTCTCTTAAGAGACCTCAAAACATGAAACTCCAACGCTGCACTTTTATTGAATCAATTTACTGCATTTTCAATAACCCGGGAGATTGAAACTATGTTTTTTTTTGGCAAAAGGATATACACTGAATTTCTTCCCACAACCTGACAGGGTTAACAATAACATGGTTGTTTGTGATACTTGGCACCTGCATGTGTTTTTGGTGCTTATATTAACATACTGTATAATTAAGAAAAAAATGTACCAGCAGAGGTCTGCTTGAACTTCTCACTCTTCTTCTTCCTCCATTTCCAGGGCTTGAGGAGGCGTCCCAGAGTGGCAAACTTGCTCCGACGACGGCTGGGTGGAGTGTGGGTGCTAGAGAGTAAGGACTCAGAACGCATGGCGGCCAGCCTCTCTACTTCCTCAGCTGTAAGGCAATGAGAAAAAAAAAAAAGAAGTTTAGGTGTGGATGCAGAGAAGGTGATATTCTGGTAATCATACAGGAGAGCTAACAGTGAATGCAGGAGACACGTTTTCTAACAGAGATCCAAGCAGTAAGAATATGTGCCAAGCGGCCGCCTGAATTCTCTAGTAATTGGATGAGGTTGGGAGAGAATAAACAAACTTGCATATCAGATAGCATTACGCAGGATACGCTCGCAGTCTGAACAGTTTGAGGCTGCATCACACTGGAGCGCTTGGCATTAGCCTGCCAAAAACACACTAAACAGACTGATAAGCACCTCATTAAGGGGGAATCTTTCTACTCCTCATCAAATATTCACAAAGCCCAGCCTTTTACATCCCAATGGTTTGGTTTTCACGTTTACATGTGTTACAAACAACTCAACTTACAAATCACTACACACCAGGGTACACACAAACACACACACACACACACACAAACTGTGGCAAAAGTTGCCATTTGCTTAGAAAACAAAGAGAGGTAGAGGTATGATCATAAAGAAGTATTCAAACGGAAATCTCGGACGCCAACAGACTCACCAGCTTGTGAACAGATCCCAAAAGTAAACAATGCAAGCAGCAAATAAATGTGAATTTAGAGGGGACCGCTCTTCAGTCTCATTACGAAACTAATAAAACATACACATTTAAGTAGTCTTAGTAGTCCATATCCTAACTGCCTGAATTCAACCATCTTGCAAGAACAGCAAAAGAATTGACAGAAAACAACCTCATTACTC
The DNA here is from genome assembly GCF_963691815.1 of Echiichthys vipera. Taxonomy (NCBI): domain Eukaryota; kingdom Metazoa; phylum Chordata; class Actinopteri; order Perciformes; family Trachinidae; genus Echiichthys; species Echiichthys vipera. The sequence continues at coordinate 13,695,122 of NC_139840.1, forward strand.
TCACCTAAATCGATCACTAAAACAGATGTGTCTTGTGGGAGGGCAGCCATCCATTTCCACACATTGTTAAAAAAAAAAAAATCAACTTGAAAGCAATTCTTACCTTTCTTGGATGTCTCACAGTGCATCCCTTGAAAATCCCACTCTCTTACATTGGACCACTGACACTCCGTTCTCCCCTGACACATGCAGTGAGAGAGCAATGCTGCGTTCCTGTGCCATGGGAAGTCTGAAGTTTCGGACCTCCAACTAGGCAAAGTGCACTGGAATGCCTGTCAAAGTGAACGTCCCACTATCAAATTCGAGGGAGATCTACCTACACCGACCTCGCTAGTAGGAGGTTCACTTTGACTGGCATTCCAGTGCACTTTGCCTAGTTGGAGGTCAGACACTTCAGACTTCCCATGGTACTGGAATGCAGCATGAGCAGCGCAACTGAAACGGAGCAACGGCTGACAGGCAGGAAGCTCTGCAAATAATTTAATTCGGAAGGAATAAAACTGATTGGTCAGAATTTTATCAGCAACATATTAGAATTGAATATGTTTGAGTTTCAACACCTGGTGGATTTCTTTTACATTTTAGTGTGCCATATGCTTATTAGGAGCATTTTAGGATTACAAAAGAAAGGTGTAAAAATGCCAGAAAGGTGAGAATTGCTTTAGATGGTTCATCCATCATGTCTGTTTTTTCTGACTTATGACAGCATAGTCTTGCATTGCCATACTTCATTGTGGGAGCAATGATAACCCAACTTGGACAACCCAACTGTGAAAGCAGACCTCTAGCAGACCAGCAACACCTCACTTAGACAGGTTTGAGTCTATGTGGAATCAACGGACACAGCAGGTAGGAAACATATTCAGAAACACAGAATAGGCCATTTTTTCATGACTGGAGCCTGGATGCAGGTGACCTCTAGCCCAGCTTGTCATGCCAGTTGTCCGTCATCACATTGTGTCAGATCATCAGCCATGACATGCTGCCAGGGAACGTGCAGGTGGCTCGTTTTTTAATAATTACATCACATTCATTATGTTTGCCAACATAGATATGTCACTCTGCAGGCCAGTCGCCTCCCCAGAGCAATGGGACGGCTGGATAAATAATGTGACAGTAAGTTAGTGGAAATCAGTTTCATATCGGACCATCAATCAAATGCCCCTGTGCCTTAGAGCCAACCATCTTAAGCATTCATGCCACCACACCACTCTATAAATAGATCTACAGCCAATGCTAATTGACTCCAGTAAAGATTCAAATAACTTCATTAGGAGGTAGATTAAGACGGGAAGACGATAAACCAAATCAAAGCCGAGTAACATCCAGCGGCCAAATAACAACCATATTTGTATGATACAGATAATGACACATTTATCAGCTTCAATGAAAAAATCATCAGTACACAGCATCAAACACGTCTTTGTAGGCCACAACACATTGCTGAAATATGTATTATATTGACAAAAGAAGCAAGCTTTTGGTGCATTCTGTGAAGATGAACCATCTGTAGAAACTCTAAAAGGGCTGTGTGTGTATTGGTGCTGTGTGTTCAATACTACCCAATATTTATTTTACTGAAACACAGAAGTAGAAAGTCACCAATACAAGTGTGTGGTTATTTAGTTAATCACAATGTTGACAAAATCATGGCAAAGGAGAAACAAGCCCAATCTGCAAAGAAAAGGCACAAAGCAGCCAATTACCCAATGTGATTTAAATGTATAGGTGTTTTCTTTTTCTTTTAAGGCAGGCACACATCCTACCTTCACCATGTTACATGCATACAGGCACACAAACACACTGTTGTGGCTGCTTTTTAATTTAAAAAAACAAACACTTGTTTGCATACCAAGATGGCTGAGGGATGATGTAATGACACTGAACTGGAAATGGTGTGTGTGTGTAAACAGCCTGCAGTTTCATGCCATTCTGATACCTATATGGTACACTGAAGACATACTTAAGCTTCCCATATAATAAGCCTGTAAAAGACTAATTCAAACATATATTTGTCATGGTGCAAACCAACAAGTAGCAAATCAAGTCAGAGCCCAACCCTTTAAGAAGTTCTGATCCAGTCAGAGGCAGTTTCCAACAGCAAATCACGGTCGCTTTGTGCCCAAAGGACACTGACCCACTTCGAAACTGTAGCCTAACTACAGTATATACTAATAATATCACACGAGCAGCCACATAAAGGAGACTTCAAACGCATTGAATGATCGTACAGGAGCCCAGAGGCATGGCCGTCGCCAGATAATGAGGAGTATCTTGGATGGTAGTACCGCAGGGCGACTATGGGCGAAACCACACGGCTCGAGCCTATACTCACCGTCCAGTGTGTCGTTCCCGCGACTGCAATTGCTGCAGATGTGCTTTATCTCTTTCCCGATGTGACAGTGGATCGTAAAGGGCATGTTGTTGTTGTGGTGGGGATGCTGGCCGTGCCCCTTCTTGTTGCTCAGAGACATCATTTTGACCAGGCTGAACGCCTTTTTCTTAGGTTTCTCCACCGCTACGGGCGTTTCTCGGCACCCCGTGGTAAACCAAGTACCGTGCATGATGGAGGGCGCAGGATCCACCGTCGGGTAATTGGCCGTCTTGAACATCGGGGAAGCGAAAAACGTAGCAGTGGGCTTTGTTCAGATTTAAATTAAAGGGGGCATCGACGGAGTCCTACCTGACCTAGGCTACAGTAGCAGCTTCCATCGACTCCCTTCTCTCTGGCTATATATTCCCACACCTTTACCTGAGATCCCAATAATGTGCCGCCACTCGGTTGCGCAATGCCCAAGTCGCCGCTGCTGGGGAAAAACAGCCCTGCTGCCAGATCCAAATGAGCTAATAATAAAGTAGAGGGTGAGTAGTGAACGGCAGTGACTACCTCTCCCTCCCAGAGCCGTAGACTGCGGTCGGTTGGTTGTGGCTAATCCACGATTAGTAGAGCTGAGCAGTGAGCGGCTGTGATTGGCTGCACGGCGCGCTCCTCTAATAGGCCAGTGTGGACGAAGGGAAAGTTGCTTGTTTGATTATAGGATTCCAATTTAGCAAATTACATGACAGATTATTTCCGTATTTAAAAAGCAATTATAACCATTAACACTTAATAATCATAGCCCTATTTGCAAAAACAGTGAGTTGGGATTTGCTTTTGTTCTAATCAGTTAAAGGGAGACACCCCAGGCAAAAATCATTTGGTCAATTCTGACATTTTGGGCTATTTTGCTTCCTTAAAGTGTCTTCTTTCAGACTGGTGGAATGAATACATCCAAAATTCACCAAATAGCATTCAAGAATGCCTCGGTTGAATATATAAATTTGAATTTAAGTAATAAACTGGGGAAGTTTCATGGTGATATCTTAACATTGTTTTATCCTATTCACCTGTAGTGTGTTGAAAAATGTATGAATTTTACAATCCATATCTTTAAAGGCTGTTTTCTCAAAATTAGTTTTTCTCACTCTGAGCCAGAAATCTCTACTTCAGTAGCAGTTACATACTTTACAGTTTCATTCCTATCTCCAGAATATTCTGAAGTTTTTTACAGAGTGCTTTGTCCACAGATCATTCACAGCCTGATTAATATTATTCCTTAAAACATGGTAAAAGTGTACTTTTTTACGGCTGTTGCTGATATTTTGGGATTTATGGAGTGATACAAAGAGATCCAAATTCTGTCTTTAAAAAAATCTTTGACTCAAATATGTCAACAAATTGAAACAATAATTTTGAACCTGGCTTCATCCAATGTGTGCACATTTATCTTCTGGTTGGATTTTGAGTTGCCAAAAATAATAGATAATCTTATATCTCAAAACAAGGACTTGAACCATGCTTGTTACCATCAGTGATGCCAGTCACGTGCATACGTCACTTGATTAAAATGAGAAAGGCTACTGTGATTTTAAAAAAGCAACATACTGAGCTCTAGTAAACTATTGTTAGAATCAGGCAGTCTCCTTGTGTATCTGCTGTTTCTCGTTCAAATGAAATCACAAACTACAGTTGCGGTTGCATGGCACATGCATGAATTAATTTTACATAAAAATGGCATCAAAGGATAACCAATTAAGAGCCATGCATCCCTCTCACTGGAGGAATTATTACAAAGGTCAAATGATTATGTGAGATTTAGCTTTAAGCACAAGGGGTAACAGAGGTGAATGCATGTCTCTAAATGAGCATAATAACAAACAAAAGCTCAGAGAATTCATTAAGAAGCACAGCAAAGGGACCATAATCAGTGCTCAGAAAGCTCAATGCTTCAAATGAAAGAGCTCAGCCTAAAAGCATGAAATATTCTTTCTTTACTTCACAAATTACAAACAGCAACTGGATTGATCCCTAAAGTTACTGAGCACATTTGGGAGGGTAATTGATAACAAAAATGGCAAGTTAATGGGGCATTTATCATGGAAAACATAACCGACCCAACCCCCCCTCCTCCCAAAAAGTATTTACAGTCACGTTTTCCTACAGAGCGGGGAATGGTCATGGCCTTAGGGGGTGGGGAGTGGGTGGGCATCTTTGATGTTCCTTCAATGAGCTGCAGCTTATTCCAGTGACATCAAAGCCCTCACTAAAAAAAGGGGACAGAGGCACTTGATTTACTCTCACCACGGTGCAATGCAGCAGCTGCCCTCAGTTGCCTCTTCTTTGGTGCAAAGTTTCACTCTCTTATATTCATGTGCGTTAGGTTAGTTTAGGACACTGGCAAGAAAGAGCTTTTTTTTCGAGTCTGAAAACATTTTGCAAGAAAGAAAAAGACGTTGACGGATAAAGGAGCGAAAGTGTTTGCTATGCAAGATAGATAATACTGCAGGAAAGTGTGACTGAATATGTTTGTGTGTTTGTCAGTGAAAGAATAAGATGCTTAAAACAAACAAGAAATACACGTTGCTGACTTACTGCACTGTTTGTTTCATAAACAAGGACAGTGATGACCTTTCTCTCTCAGTTGAACCCCATCACTTTATTCTGCCTATAGACCTCATGTTACCTTTAAATTTTCTTAAGGCTCAAGGCTTAAAGCTGGCATTGGCCTCAAAAGTATGTTGAGTTATTCTAGCCTACATCTTCTTAAGCTCGAGGCCACTCCAGCCTCAATTTCCTTTTAGATCACTCTTATGAGTATCAAATAATTAAAACTACAAGACGGGTCATTTGTCAGCAATGTGGTTAAGTAACTTCTGTGTCAGGCAGTGCTGACAAGTGCTACAGCACATTCTCTCAATTCATAAGAGAAGAAACGGGAACACGCATAGCCTATAACTTAATTAAAAAAATGACTATGAACCTGAAAATTAGCATATTATAGGACATTTAAGTGACTGAAGTCAGATGTCATTTGATGTCGTTTGTGAAGGAGCCAACTTAACACTTTTTGGCTCTACCTTTTAATCATACATTACTCAAAAGATAGATCATTTTTATTTGACTTTGAAATGTTTTTTCCTATTGTCCACTGTCATTATGTCTCACTAAGTTATACATGCTTGTGTTAAAATGGTGCAAAGGACTGATGTTGGATTTATGTTATTAGGCTTATTATATTGCAGTTTGCATAATTGCCAATTACTGTACTTATACGTCTAAAATTGCAACAATCTTTGTATTTATTTTCTAACCTTTTCTATTTATCTATGCCTTTTCCTTTGGTTGGCTCCGGGTGGCGACCCCTGCTGTCAACAGAGAGGTAGTTCTCTATTTACTTTTGTATTAGTATTTTTGTTGAGGTGTAAATTTGGTCCTTAGAGAAGTCCTTAGAGAAGTTGGGCCAGCTCAAGAACTATGTAGGCCGGAAGTGACACTTTTTTCAGAAAATAGAAAAACTTTACTTGAATTTCCTTCAGAAAATTGGTCTTGAATTGGTGGTGTTGACCTGTTTGGGTTTATGCTGATTTTTAAAGCTTTGTTTAACTTGAACATAATAGTTAACTATTTATAAGTACAATCCTGAATTTACTTAAAGTCACACCTGGCCAGATCAAATTTGTCTCTCATGCAGCCATAACCTTCCCCACTCTTCCTGCCTCAGAAATAAATAATTTGATTAGATTTGTTGGAGCAAGTTTCTTTCAAAGGTGCTTCCATCTTTTTGTGTGAAACCGTGACTAATTCAGCATCGAATCCTGAGATCAGTGTTGGTCTTCCGAACTAACTTTAATGTGGTTGGCAACATAGCTGACACATGTCACAATAAACTTAAAATGACAGATTAAGCTCACCCAAAGCTGTTAAGAAGTATTTGCCAATCCTCTCTCACTCACATCTGATGGATATGTTCATAGTGTTGTTGCTGTGAAGTCCAGTAAATGTTTTCGTTTGTATTCATTCATTCATCTTCAACCGCTTATCCCAGGGTCAGGGTCGCAGGGGGTGCTGGAGCCGATCCCAGCTGACATCGGGTGTGAGGCGGGGTACACCCTGGACAGGACGCCAGTCTATCGCAGGGCACATAGAGACGAACAGAGACAGACAACCATTCACACCTACGGGCAATTTTTAGAGTCATCGTTTAACCTAACACGTGCATGTCTTTGGATTGTGGGAGGAAACCGGAGAACCCGGAGAAAACCCACGCAGACACTGGGAGAATATGCAAACTCCACACAGAAAGGCCCAGGCCGGGATGCGAACCTGCAACCAACTACACCACCGAAATCATGGTTTCTCATTCACTTATTAGAATTGCATGTCTCAAGAAAGAGAGTTAACAATGCTGTTTGTTTTTTTTTTTATTATATTTTGGATTGTGGTTCGAACTGGTTACCAAAGATGTGGTGCAGATTTGAGGAAAAACAATCGCATAACTTCTGAGCAGCCTGTCACTACAAATCTGCTGTTCCTGTTCCCCCTGCATCTCTTTGTCTCTTCCCATCTGTCATTCTCTCTCTGCATTATTATCTATTGTGCTCGCTCACACACTACCACATTTCCTTGACACAACAAGAGGATTAATAAAATAGTAAAAGCGCATTTCCTTAACTTTTGAACTTTTCTTACATGATTTAGCGAAATGTGAAATGATAGTTATGCAATAGTAATCTGTAAGGAGACTTATTCTTCAGTTGTGTTTTAATGCGGGTCTTGGCTCCACCTTTAGCATTAAGCTCAATCTTCCCCTGTGACAGGCTGCAGGGTAATGTGACATGATTAAGGGCAACAGACTGCAACACTTCAGAAACAGTGTTCCTCAAGCTTAGCCCATCACTGAATGAAACAGTGATGTATTTATTCTCAAAAATAAATCCAACACTGACCCAGAGCAAGAGACGGATAAATGTCAAACATAGATAGAAATGTATCCACTTGTTTTTAGAAACAGTTGAGCACGTCAACAATTTCCCATTCTTGACATTAGTCCCTGTGAATGTAATTCTCAGCCACTGAAGCCCACAGAAATGTTATATAGTAGTATACTGTCAGAAATTGTGGTTTAATGCTTGCGATTACTATTTCAGAAAACTTCAAATAGATGACTGCTGGCTTATCAATTCTGTTATGATTAATTCCTGCCCTGTCTCAGTAGACTATGTTTTCTGGATTAATTAACAAGTTTTAAATGCCAAGGCACGAAGACGTACGTCCAGTCACTGTGACTAAAAATATCACAATCTTGAAATAATTGAAACCGTGCAAGCACATTTCTACTATTTTTGAATTTAGATAAGAAGGTACAGTATGGCACATACAGCTCACAGAGCTAAATTGGACAAAAGTGTGCATGTAATATATATATATATATATATATATACATATATAATAATTATCAATAATATTTATTATAAAATAATAGTGATAATTATATACAGTATATATTAACCCTAACCCTATAATTAGAAAGTGCCAATAGAATCATAATGTTATAACCAGCATGCAATAAAATTATTTTAAAAGTTTTTGCCGAAAAAGATAGGCTAAAAAATAATCCTGGATTACAGCTGTGCTTATTTTGCATGGCAGTCATGCTATGAGTTCTGCAAAAAGCATAGCAAATACTTGGCTGTTGCATTTGGCAGTTGAATGAGGCTACTTCCAACTTAACCCAAATATTTAACAAATATGTTATCTGTATAATATCGTTGTTGTTAAATATGTTGTTTTTATAGCGGGAGTTTGAAACAAAAACAACCCCCCCCCCTGGGATTATTAAAGTATTTCTGATTCTGAACCCGTGTTGCAATGCCGCCATCTACTGGGGTAATGTGGGCACAAATGATGTCATAGCACTCTAAACAAATCCTAAACAGACAGTTATTCAAATGTATGTGCCTCTTTCATCACATTGTGTCGAATCAACACGGGGTTTTATGCTTTCTAAATGCCAGAATACCATTATTTAGTATGCTACTAAAATAACTGAAACGTGCCTCTCTGCCTTGCGCGTACGTAACGACGTAAAACCGGACGTGGCTGACCAAATTTCAGTCAGACGTTAGCAAACAACTATATCCATAGCTAAACCCTACCTCAATTCAGTCCCAACAGATAAAATGATAGCGTTAGAAAATGATGTTTAGTAGGCCTACGGCATAATAACTGTTAAAGTTAGTAGGCTACTGCAATACACGTGTGTCTCAATTGCACTCTAGTAATAAAAGCAGTTGTCTGTCACCTTATAGTTTTAACATTTGTCTCCTCAGGTGTCCTCCCTCTTTCCTCTCTACGTCCTATCGCCCCCCTCCGCAGCCTGTGTCTGCAGATCTGTGGGAGATAGTGAAGCAGGGAGCTGAGATGTACTATGGTCTGCTGGGGGAGTTCGTTTCCACAGTGTTGGCAACGGTACCCGAACTGCTCATTTACACAGACAGAGTCCAATTAGTCATGGGCTTACGTGCAAAGGTATGAATACGCATATTTACTCTAGTGCTGTACTCAAAACAATGAAAAAAGTGGTTTGGGATGCGCTCATAGACCGTTCGGGAATACGTCATATATCGACGTTTTGTAACATGCAAGCACGGACCGGCTATCAAAACAAACAACAGGGATTACAACACACCTCTGCCCAGGACGCCATTACGCCACTATAGCTTTACATTGCAAATATTTGTTTGCTGCTAAATTAATGTTCTGAATGTGTACTCGACGTTAATATATTCATATTCATTCTGCACAATAATTACTTTCACTTTAAGTACTCTAGCTAGCCTGAAGTTTGGCGTGGCTATGCAATATTAACTATAACCTGATGCTTATACTTTTGTACTTTACCTTTTAATAAGATTTTGAATGCAGGGATTTTACTTGTAACAGAGTATTTTACACTGTGGTGTTGCTGCTTTTACTCAAGTCTAATATATTAATACTTCCTCCACCACTAAGAATAAGATAGGCTACTAAGTGGCTTAATAATTATGCAATGCTGCTGGACACACTGTTTTTTTTTTGTTTGTTTTTTGGTATGCAACTGTACCTGTTAAATGCTATTATAATATTTGTTAGCATTATGTTTCTAAGTTAGCACAGAGCAAATACAATTCTTATATTGCTGTTTCTTCCTATTCATTCTGTATAGAGCATGTTAAATGAAACGGTATACTCGTCTGATATGCTCTACTCATAAGAACAACATTCAGTAAAGCAGCAGTGTGCTGGTGAGTTGCAAGAAAATTAGTCTTTCTTACCGTCCAGTTGATATTATTTTCCCTGCCTTCATTAACGTGTTCTGCAATCATATCAACAGTAATGCATATATTTGTGGGGAAGAGGAAGAACAATTTACAATTGCCAGTTTGCACTTTGTTTTCCCTTCTCCGAGTGATGCCTAGAGACATTCTGGGGAAGGGTAGGAAAGCATTAACTGATGTAAGGTCATTTGAAGGACTTGCAATATGAAGGGATTTAACAAAATAGTATATGAGAATATTACTGGAATGCGAGGATGGAGTGTAAATATAACAACATCTGAAATGGATTGTAGCTGTTCTGTTCCATTTCAAGACTTCCCTTTGGCTCAGTCTCTCCCCATCTATCTTTAAGGAGTGTGTAGACTTCATGAATTAACCCCAGACCCTGAATACACTTATTCAGCATCACAAGCAGCATGGCCACAAAGTTCTACAAGGTAGTATTTTCACACAATTCAAATTTGTCTTTCGTATTATTCACATTTTCTTCTGTTTATTATTGAAAATAATCTGTGTTTTGTTTGTATTTTTTTTTCTAGCTTTTTCTTCCTCCGCTGATGATTGTATACTTTCCAGCCCATCCTATCACCTAACAATTGTGGACAATGACGAAGGAGACACACTTGGCAGTGAATCAAAAAAGGTATAAAGAGGGAGTCGTTGACATAAATCCAGAATGGTACAGGAATAACGAAAGAAATGGACAGCAGCTTGTTGATGATCCGACTGAAGACCAAGGAGCCTCTGTTGAAGTAATACTTCAACCTTTTGATAAAGGTGAGTCTAATGATGATGACATGGACAAAAAAAGGTTCCACGATTTGAAAACTGGCAGTAGAACATCCTCAAAAACCTTCAAGTGTCTTGCTTGTGCCCAAGATTTTGGTTCCCGTAGCAAACTAAAGAAGCACAGGATTTCCTCATGGTGGTTGCTGTACAAACACAATGAGAAGTGAGGATGAGCTTTCATCATCGGCAAGTGCCACAACACTTAACCAATCAAATCTGAATAGTCTTCCAAACTTTGAGCAGTCAAATTGTGACTCCAGTCTTTTTTGTCATGTTTGCGACAAGGTTTTCACTTACCAAAAGAATTTTGACAAACACCAGAAGACTTGTGCGGTTAGTAGTAAACTACAAGCAAAGACCGACCCACAGTGTTCCACAAGCTTAGCTCATCACTCCAGAACAAAACTTGTGGACAACCCCAAAGAGTCTTTCCCATGTGAAACTGAAGCTTTAAATGTTGTACCCCAGGAATCAACATCTTCACAAGAGCAAACGTGTAAAAGAAGCAGTCGTGTCAAACAACACTCCTACTGCAGGAAAGTATTTTCTTGTTCTGCTGACTTGACGAGACACATGAGATGCCACACTGAACAGAGTCCTTACCTTTGTTCTTATTGCGGGAAAGAGTTTGACAGTGAGGAAGACGGCAAGACACACAGAAAAGGTAAATGTGAATGCAGAGGTTCAAACCAGCATTCAAAGCACAATTCCTCAAGCAACGCAAATAAAAATAAAGAATCAGTGTTTTCAAGTGGCATAACTCAAATCCCAACAATCCCAGACTCACCTGCTAACTCGCAGGCCAAATCGCCTCTGACATGTCAGGAATGTGGCCAGGGTTTTACCTACCTCAAGAATTTAGAGAAGCACAAGAGCAAATGTTCCCCAAGAGTTTCTCAGAGAAAAAACGGGACAAACGCGAACCACATCATTATCAATGGTTGTAATTTCCGATCAGCCAGGAGCAGCGCTGAGGCAAGTGCTGAAACAAAGGAAATTGCAAAAAGTCCAACCCCCAAAGACCATGCAGATGGCTCCCAGACTAAATCGCGCAGCATTGAGTGCACCATGTGTGAGAATAACTTTTCAAAATGTATCCACATGAAAAGACATTATGCTAAGTCGCATAACGTCAGCGGTTCATACCCCTGTCCTCTGTGTAAGAGATCTTTTGTGAGGCTGGGCGAAATAATTCGACATCAGCAAAGTAAAATAATGTACCAGTGCGCTGCCTGAAAGAAATGTTTTCCGAAGCCAGGAGTAGTTAAGTATCATGAGAAAGTACATAGCGCAATTGTGACACCACGTATCTGTGAAACATGTGGAAAAAACTTCAAATATCTGACTCATCTGCTTATGTGCCAGAGGAAACAGCCACCTTATGTTTGTTCCTACTGTGGGAAACGGTACATTTAAAAGACTGCATAAGAGTGCATATGATGAGGCACACAAGTACTTACCCATGTCCTGTCTGCAACAAGAAATTCTCTAAAAAACTGGAGCTTGACTGGCATATGTATAAACACACTGGGCAAGCGCCATACCTCTGTGACACGTGGGAAAGGCTGGCCGTGTGCAGCTCAGCTCAGGGTTCACATGATTCCACATACAGAGGAAAGGCCGTTCAAGTGCGAGGACTGCAGCGTGTGTTACAAGAGGGGATTCCATTTGATAGCTCATCGCAGATCCAAACATATGAGGTTAAGGCCATTCCTGTGCGAGGTCTGCAGCAAGGCCTTTAGATTGAAGTGTGATCTGAAAAAACACATGAGGGAACGGCCATTCCAGTGTCCAAGGTGTGGCAAAACATTCACAAGACCGGCTCCCCTTAGGGCACACAGAGAAAAGGCATGCCTGTGACCTCATGCTGTTTTGTTTATTAAAACTGTGTTCATGCTCTTATAATAAAGCTACAAATGTGTGAATAAACTACAACATTGTGTCTGATAATTGCAAATTCACTGATAATAAATTCATAAAAATGACCTTGCTGTATGTCAAATCAGTGTCTTTTTTTAATATATGCTTATGTCTACAACGATTTCTCTGAGTGCTACAAGAAGCTCAAGGCTGTGTGACAGGAGTAGGGGGAGGCAGAGTCACAATTTGGGTGATATGGTGTGAATTCAAAAATTGCACAGAAGCCTTGCCTTTGCATACACAGGAGTGGAGCTGAAACAAATTAACAGAAAATCAACGGTTAACTGTTTTGATAATCCATTAATCTTCAATCGTAAGTAATTTTTCAAAGCAAATATGTCATACATTTTGTGGCACCAGTTTCTTACATATGATGATTTGCTGTTCTTCATATACTGTATGGTATAAACCAAACTATCTGCTGGTTAATTGAGAAAATAATTGTCATATTTGATGGAAATAATCATTAGTTGAAGCCCTATGGAAGTTCTGAGTAATTTATTGCCTTATATACTTAGCATTACTGATACATTTACAAATCTGTTAAATGAAATCATCAGCATTGAAGTGAAACACATTTTGATCATATAACAGATATAAAAATGACCGGCAAAGAGCTGTAGACAATGTCTTGAGTCTTGACATTGCTTGTGTTTTTCGTTGTAAGTTTTGCTCGGTAAATTACTTAACTGGTCAATCAACTTCTCAAAATCATTAGTGATTTCTGTTGATCACTTAATTGATTATCCAATAAATAGTTTCAGCACTAGTGTGTGTACAAAATGTATACACAGCTAAGCAGCTGATAAACATATATATATATATATATATATATATATATACACCAAACTATCTGCTGGTTAATTGAGAAAATAATTGTCATATATATATACATATTTACATATACAGTAATACACAAAGACAAAGCCTATGCTATGAGACCTGCAACAGTTTCAATCTGAATTGAGAGAAGCCATTGAACATGAATGCACGCAAATACCAAGGGAAATGTTTTGTGACGTGTGCGATTCCATTGCTTCGGACGTCCGTTTGAGAACAGGCGGTGACAAGACAATAAAATGATGTTTATAAATTATATTTTAATAATTAAATACATTTTAATAAACACCTACTTAACAATTATATAAAGTGTGTATACATTTGTTTGGGACACCCTGTATACAGTATATGCATGTTGTGCAGTAGCTACAGATAATGCATTGCTCCAGCAGAGAGCAGTGGTGCTCCAGGGACTGTGCAGCAAACTGTAGTGTGGGTGCAGTACCTACAGTATGAGCTGATTCATTCTTAACACTTCTTTCACAGGCCACATCACATGACATGTAACGCTCTCTATTAAAGCATGTCCAGCTGTCATATTGAAAACGACTTTTGTACTACAAAATATTTTGATTTTGAAAGTTATGTTTGACTGTAATCTTTTCTTTTTTTGAGAGGATAAAGATGCAACTAATGCCAAAACTTTCATTAGAACTGTATTGTCAATCCTCAACTCTTTTTTTTTTGTCTGTGTCCCTTTCATTTATTCTATGCTGAGCCCTCTCTGAGGATTACTCAGTTTGGGATTTTCCGTTTTGCCTGCCAATTAAGTGTTGCAGGCAAGGTGATAAAGAGTGACAGACAGCTGTTTTTTGGGGGGGAGGGGCAAGGAGGATTGTGTTAGTCCTGTTTAATGAAGTAAAAAGCAATAAGGGAAAGGGGAACACTATTATTTTGAGTCTTTTGAAAGGGCAGTGGACAGAATGTGCTGTACAAAAAAAAAACATGTTTTGAGCTAATAGGTTTGGTTATATGCTCGATCACACTGCTGCACTTGATAGCAAAGCCAGTGAAAACTGAAACAGAACAAATCCTACAAAATGAAAGCAATCATCATGGGGCCCTGCAACACTAAGGCAGACTGCACCACTCCCCTGGGACATTCTCGCTGTCTCTGTCTGCAGAGACACTGAGATTTTTCTCTGACTGAAACCTTCATATGTCCCACTTGCTTTTGATGAAAACCACAGTATGGAGTGGACTGTCAACTAAAGAGCTTAGGTCCCCTCTGGCCTCTCATGCCTCTGCCGGAATTAAGACGAATATCTCCTGGTCTCAGGCACAGGTACCTCATCATTGTATAACATGTCACATTAAAGAGTTTTCCTAGTTTGTTTTGTGCAATGACTGGTGACTTAATTGTAGGGTTTGTCTTTATTTATTTATTTATTTATTTTTAAATGCCATGTCATGAATAGCCTAATGTATGGATTGTGTGCCACTGTGTGTGACCGTCATCTTCTGGATTTTTAAGAAATGTGGAAATTTAGGTTTTTAATAGGGCTCTGGCCCAAAACTGCTGCTGTGGTTCAGGTCGGACAGGAATTATACAGGGTCCTGTCGGGTCAGTAAATACACTGCATTCATAGCACTTTCATTACACAAGATAACCAAAATTCAAAACCTACACATAGGGCCTTTAAATAATATTAAGTATTCAAAAACATGTTACCCCTGCAGTTATTATGTGATGCGACCACAGGATCACATATACATTGGATCTATAAGATTTGCTGTAGGATAAGAGCAAAATTACCCCTAGGTTAAATTTCACATAATTATTCTACCTCTTCAGAGCCAGTCATTTATCCTGTAGGCTTTTTTCAACAGACTTACATAACTGTATGACAATTGCAGACATAATTTACCCTAATGTTCTGTGTAGAGCATACATTTGAATTTGAAGAGCTGCCCTCCAAAATAAGGGTTTTACATAGAAATAATAATATTCACTCTACAATGATTGATAGCATAACTGAAAGGGAGAGATGGTTACAACATGATAACTGTATCTTTCTTTATATTCTAAAAATACAGAATGGCAATGCTTTTCCAAAACAGAATATAGTGAATTTGTGGTTTATATTTCTAGAATATTTAAAAATGACTCATTGCCGGAGGATTTACAAACGTTGAGTGGTGTAGCTAAAATATGGCATAATAATATGCATATTGGTCTGTTTTTGGAGTGCAAGATCCAAAATGTATCCGTGCATTTATCATTAGAACTAAGTTTTTGGAGGACCGCTGAGTGGTGCATTGCAGCTTTGATTGAATTGAGTCCCAGGTTTGCAGCAGTGTTGAAGGGACTCTGACACTGTAAAGTCTCTTACTCAGCAGAATTGTCCTCAAGAGGACTATGGGAGCTGCATTGGTGACACCAGTAACAAATGCCATTCTGTAGACATTCATCATATCCACATAATGGATGCCTATCGTTAGTCCCCCACCTGCCTGACATTATCTTGCTGAGAATACATTTTGTTGTCATTGTATATATTAGGTCTACAACTACCCCATGTGCTAGCCCACTCTTTTACTCCCTAGTACCCAACAGCATTCATTGCATGTTGCTTTAAAATCAGTAAAACGGGTAACAGGCCGAGCTCTCTACTCCAGCATAATTGATCCTTGGCAATGCTGCCTTTCAGATTGCAATGGTATCTTTACCCTTCTGTGCCCCAATGTGCTGCCACACTTAACTATAAATGAGACCCATATGCACGTTGTAATGCTGCTTTCTTCAGATTGGGAGGCTTTTCTGAAAAAGGCGTTATTTCTCAGCTGGCATGTAGAAAGCATATCCGAGCCCAGGAGTCTTACCCACACTTCTAAGTTTGGCAAAGAAAGCGAGAGAGAAAGAGAGAGAGATTTATGGAGAGAGGAAAAGAAAGAGAGAGAAAGGGAGATTCTTGGAGGATGCAGCTCCCTGCTCTCTTGAAAGACACCTGTACCGTTCTCTTTAACCATCTTGCTATAGAGGTTGGCAGGTTTTCTGGCCTTGTGACACTGATGGTTGATTGAACTTGTATGCAGCAGTAGCTTCCAGTAAGGGCCCTGGATATAGTATTGCTATTTTTGCTCTGATTTTCCTACTCATGTTTTATTCAGACCTGGGATGCTTCAGCTCAAGAATGTGCAAGCAGGAAGACGGATGCCTCGGTTGTTTTTTGAAATGCAGAGCTGTTAGTCGGTCATATGATGGTCTGAATGTCAGCCACGTGCTGTGGGTGCGTGTTATGTGAAATGGGTTGGGTGGGTGGGTGGGGTAAAAGATAGATTGGAAGTGACAGAAACAGAGAACTGATATAACTCCCCTGACACTAATTATCACCAATTTGTTCATCAATTCTGCTAATAGCCTAAAGTGTTGTCACAAACAGCTAAACACATTACAAATTCAAAAGCCTCTGCGTTGGCATCAGTCCAGCTAGATCATCTGAAATTCCCTTTCTCTTTGAAAAAGGGACTGACACATTGCATAAGTGATTGTATATTCTGCTTGCCCTTGACCTTGTGGTCCCCCCTGCTGTAGCTGCCTTTTGAATTCCAACAAAAGTGGATCATCTGACTAGACCTTCTCCCATGAGAGTATATATATATATGTGAAAATAATTTCCAAATGAGCAGTGAAACATAAACTATATACAGCACACATGTCCTGTTAGAGAGATTAAAATTCAATGTCTCCCAGCGTGCAGTGTGTCTCTGACATACTGTCAATCCCCTGGTAGACTCTGCAGGAGCTCTGCAGCAGAAATTTGCCCTGCACCCCCACCCCACCCCCCCTGAATCTGGTATGTATTGATTGTACTCTTTTCAACAGCGGTGCTTACTGTACACAGAGATTGCAACACAGAGCAGCAGCGGTAGCAGAGAGAGAGAGAGAGAGAGAAAGAGGGGCAGGGAGTGGTGGGTGGTGAATGAGTTGAGTTTAGCTTTATTTAGCTTAATGTGGCCGCAACAGAGAGCCAGGTTTTGAACACTGAACTGCTAGACAGAGAGTACTTGTACAAATCCCAATACTGTGTGTTCAAGCTCTCCTCTCTGTATATGCTGACATGTGTGCTGTAGACATGTTTGAATTTTCATACAGAGTATGCATGTTGTATACGGCTAAGGGCAATCACCCAATATAATCTTTCCTCCAAGAACTGCAATGCAGCTAAGTCTGGGCTCCAGCTTTGTCTATTTGCATTCAGTCCATTTATGATGTTGGGAGCTCCAGCCATCGGCATCCCCACACCTTTACACTTCACACAGCATCCAGCTGATCAGCACAGTAAACATCTGGACAATGGGTGTGCTGTGATTAATATTCGATATGCCTGACCAGACCTGAGAATACCTTAAACCTGTAAGGACAAGCTGACCTGTGTGTTGAAGCTGCAAGGTGCAACTATTATTGCACCACAGTCAGCCAGTCACTCTGTTATATACACTGAAATGATATGACAGATACAGTACGCATTCAGTAGTATCGATAGTATACTCAATCGAACGTAATAGATTATGAAGACAGAAGCAATGGAGACACAAGTTAAAAAGGTTGCGTTAATTGTGTGAGCAACAATGTTAGAAAACCCATGGAAGTCTGGTCTTTGGGATGTTGATGGAGAATCAGAAAAATGGTAAAATGGTAAAGTTGTTTGTATCACAAGTGTGCAGACAGAAAGCAGATGGGGCTGTAGTTGAACTGCTGAATAATAAAAAAAACAAGCAGACAACCACTTCCAGTGAGACACATGATGTGTCAGCAGGCAACACATGCACATCACACTAACAAGAAACCAATATACATGCACGCTTGGTGCTCACAGACATGCTCGCTGACACCCAAATACACGTTATGCCTCTTGGCTAAAAATCCATAGACAAAATTCTTAGGTAAACAATAGTGATTGTAGTACAACAAACACTGTAATCTATCAGCTGTTAGTCCAGATGACAGTGTGTGTGTGTGTGTTTGTGTGTGCGTATGCGTGTGCGTGTGCATGTGCGTGTGCTGTGCGTGTGCATGTGCTTGTGCTTCATAACAGGCAGTAATGATTGAAATCAAACCTGTGAAGTAATAGGTCAAGCATCCGTCACTGTTTAATGGTTTATGACAGGTGATATAATCATTGATATCTGCACAGTAACTGCCATTATATTGTTATGTCTTTGTGACTGTGTGCAGGGCCATTTAACTGTGAAGCAAATTATATTAGTGCATACGCGAAACAGGTCAGTGCAATGAAGCAATTTTTCATATGCTCGCTGATTCCATTAGAAGCCCATTAGAGCACCTGTAAATTTGTGTGCTATAGCCTTGTTTCTGCAAAAGTCAAACTGAATCCTCATGGACACCACTCATCTGTGCACAGGTTAACTAAGCTCGCTTTCAGCATCCGGGAATAAAGCAGTGTATCAGCTGTTGAAACAGTCGAGTTGGCTGTGAACCTTCGACTCATCTCCAAACCATCACACATAAACTTGCCACACATCAAAAACAAATTACGCAACTCAGTCTCATTGAAGCTGGCAGACACTGGCAGTATCTTGATTATAAGATTAGATTCTAAAGTGCAGTGTGGGCATCTAACATGGCAGCTGCTGTAATCATTTTTTGTTGTTGCAACTACAATCTTGAGACACTAGATGCTAGATGCTACACTAGACACATTCTGCTCATTTTCCATATTCAACCTTTAAGGTTAGGGGTTAGCAACCATAGTAAACCATGCCAACCTCTAGCATCTCCAGCTAAGGCTTACATTACTGGAAAAGGTAAGCAACTAGTCCAACGGTTGCAGGTGACAAAAAACTGAAGTGTTATTGACATTACAGAGCTGTTATAAACGGTGTTACTGCCACATTGCATGGTGGGATATTTATGCTGGTGTAGTATCCAGTGTTTGTATACTGTAATATTTGACCTAAAAATAGTATGCAATTGATGTACTATTGCTTACTAAGATTGTGGACATACTAAACAATCTCACATACTCTTTTAACCTACAAATTGAGTGTTAGTATGGAATTTTGGATGAAACATGATTTTGAGCACCCACAGAATGTTTTATTTTTTTATACCCAAATGATCTTTATTCCACTGTAATGTTCTCAGTTCTGAAACTGAAAATGTATGCATATACTCAGAGCAATGCTGAACATTTGCCCTGGGTGATCTCACATAACACCTTTCCCATTTCATTGTCTATGGAAAAGTTCCACTTATACTTGGTGACATCACACATTTGAGTTTTAGCCCTCTAGTTTTTGGATTTGGAGAGAGTTGCTTTTGCATAGTGATAACATGTATTCATTTTTAAAATGGGTGTAGTTCCACTTTAAGCGCCTGAGCACAAAAAACACAGGGCTTTTGGTTTCCTTGGCAATAAGCACGCCGAAGCCTTCAGGTGGAAGTGAGTCAACAGTGCTTTTGTACAAATTGCCCCTGTGCCATCCTCATGCTTTGTGCGAGCTTGGTGTAGAGTAGGGAAATAAAAAAAAAAGGAGCATAGAGGCAAATGGCAGTGTCTTGCCATTGACAACAAGCTTGTCTCCACAGGCCAAACACTCAATTGGTATCAGCAGCCAAGAACTATACAGAGGCTTATCAGAGATAAACATGCTGGGGGCTTTTTTTAATTCAACATTCATTCATCCAGGAAACACACAGAGCACCGTTGCTCTTTTCCAGCAGCAACCTGGTTCACGTTGCACACCTGGGAGCTGTCGATACAGCAACAATGTTGGCCACTGTGCAGCTTCCCTGAGATCACAATCCCCTCAACCTCCAGGGAATAGACAGCTACTGGCCTGACAGGAGATAACACAAACTCTGCTTAGTGACCTCCCAAGGTATAAACACATTACTTGATTATTTGATTTGCTGCATGTTATACCTTTCTAAATTTAATTGAACAAAACAAGCAATTTAAAGATGTAACTTTGGTGACAGTTATGATGGATGTGACTCATAAGAGAGAATCACATTTTGAGTGTGACCACTCCGAACATCACATATCCTTTAGAAATCATTACATGACAGTGACTACCGTGAGATCTGTAAAACAGACAGCTTGATGCAGAGTGTATCTTAATAACACTGTAGTGCAAAAGATCTGAATCCCGTTGACTCAGTCAGCATAAAATTGCAACGTCACCATGGTAACAGGGGATGCAACAGCTCTGTAAAGGGTGATGGAGGAAGACTAATCACCACGGGCATCATCGCCTGATCTATTTAATCCAAAGTATTCCAACTGCGGTGATTACAGTGTACATAAACAAACCGGATATGCCATCAGATTTTGTGCACCACAACAGCCGAAGGGCTACTACGGGTCACGTTGAAGCTTCTTCATATTATATAACTGCGTTATAGGGGTAGAAATGACCAAACGCTGACGAAATCAGCATCCACACATGAGCGGTATTTAAAGCGATAAAACGGCTGCTTAATAAGCTATCTGGACTTCGGTGTTTTTGTGGCAGACACGTCAGTAACCACCAGCGTTAGTCTACAAAGTTGCATAACATTTCAATCCCCCCCCACCCCACCCCCCGCCTTATATCTACAAGATAGAGCTATCCATTAATAAATTGTAGAGGGATACATCTCACAGGAAGACTAGGCTATGACACCAGTCCACTAGGGATATTGTTGTAATTTTTCATCCGCGTAAAACAGAGCGTAGCCTATCTAAGGCGATAACCCCCCCCCCCCCCCCCCCCCCCCCACAGTCCACCCACATAAAGACATCTGGCAAAACATCTCACAACAGAAATATTTTGGGGACCGGATGGGTGGATGTGCTCCTACCTGTCCGCAGGTTGAAGGAGAGCCGGGCTTCAACCAGGTATGGGGTATCGCTCTTGGAGCGGAGTCTCCTTATCGGTCTGCGGTCTGTGCTGCTGTCTGGAGTGGTCGCCATCAATTTGAACCAGTGTCCAGGGAAGACTGCCGGCCGACACGGGCT
This sequence comes from Echiichthys vipera, assembly GCF_963691815.1. Lineage (NCBI taxonomy): Eukaryota > Metazoa > Chordata > Actinopteri > Perciformes > Trachinidae > Echiichthys > Echiichthys vipera. Next base: position 13,716,274 of record NC_139840.1, read on the forward strand.
GAAGCAGAACCACCACGGCCACTCACACTCTGAGAGGTAGCTATTGATGGGGAGGAGGGAGTTCACACACAGCGAGAGAGAGAGAGAGAGAGAGAGAGAGAGAGAGAGAGAGAGAGAGAGAGAGGGGGGGGGGGGGGGGGGGGAGAGAGAGAGAGAGAGAGATGGAGAGGCGTTGGTGGCGTGAGGAAAACATGGCATTGTATGGGTGAAAAAGGCAATATCAAGCTCACTTTTTTATATTCAAATCAAATTGACTGATTTGCATCATCATGTCTACACCCCTCTTCGGGGAATACAATCTCAGGATATATCTACTATTGAGACATAGGCTACGGTAGGTTTATGTATTGTTTTTGTTCAATTGTTCAAATTCAAATGATTATCCAGCCTAGACTATAATGTAGGCTATAATAGCCTAAAAATACAATAAAACCCCTACAAGCATCTGTAGCCTGTGGGGAACATACAGTATAGGCTACCATTAAAGATAAGCAAACAGAAGGCCTAATATACATCAGTTGCCATTTATTGAAATGTAGTGTATTTTTATTGTAGGTTGTAGTTTATTATACCTGCCAAATAAACTTTAACTAAAAAAAATGGATAAAACAAAGTAAATAATATTGCTTATATAATAAGATGTCATAGCCTGAATTTACATAGGCGAATGGCAATGGTGAGAACCACACAAGTAGACCTACATGGCAGGGAAATGGCAGATTTTGAGTCCATTAGTCATGTGATGTGTGATACGTTTTAGCCCTAAGTCTTTTTTGTCAAACAGAAGGAAAAACACGTATTGCAGCACAGAATAAAAATAAGAAACATGTTAAAAACACATTAAGACTTTAACGGTGAAGCTCTCTCTGTCTCTAATTTGGGGAATGAATGAATCATCCTGAATTAATCACACTTACGACAGTCTACCACCAGATGGCGCTCCTGAACCACACTTTTTTTTTCTTTTTTGTGCATTTTTAGAGCGCGATTTACGACAGTGTGGTACGTTTACGGTCTCTCATGATAATTGCTGTGATAGAGGTAAACAAACTCGGCGTGACTTTCTGCTTCGAAAAACAGCGAATATCAATACGCGAGGTAAGTGCAATGACGCTACTAAGGCACGGTCTTTACTATACCTATGTATGGGTCCTGTTTCAGCTGATATTACCTGCAAATACGCGTTTACTTTAGTTCCTGCTTATGTGACAGAGAGCACGACGACGAGATTTAATCCCCAGCTAACAGTTCACGACGCCACAAGCGACGTTATGTCAACGTATTACATTTGAGGAGTTTGTAAAGGACTGTGCATGCAAAGTTAACTACACGTACTGCCAAGATGAGGAATCAAAGTGGCTCGTCACCCGGGAAGGAAACTGGTTAAAGTTGTTTAAAGATGGTCCACAAACAGCCATAACAGTAATTGACGTTGCAATGTATCTGTAACTCATGGGAATATGGAAAATGCGACAGCTCCTTGAGTCAAGTTTGTAACTTCGCTAGCGATAAGCTAGTCTTTTACACATGAGACTGGGCAGCTTGTTAAACCTGTTTCGACACTTTTGTCTCGTCGAGGGCGTGCCCACATGTCTCTTTGGTTCTAGTTGGTCATAATCAAATAGGCCGTATCTTCATGCACATTCCTGCTCACTAGCCAGGCGTTTTTGATTGAACAACATGCATTCTTGCAGCCATATCTCATATTTGTTTTTACATGTTGGAGCAATATCTAAAGTGAGACAGAGATAAACAGGGGCGCACATAAACTCCTGAAAAGTAATGAAGGCTTGATAAGAGAAAAACAAAACAAAGTGTCATAATTTGGAATATTCCAGTGTATGACACTTTGGGCTATTTATTATATATTTTTTATTTTTAATAAATATATGGTATTTAAACAGGGGCGCACATAAACTCCTGAAAAGTAATGAAGGCTTGATAAGAGAAAAAAACAACAAAGTGTCATAATTTGGAATACTCCAATGTATGACACTTTGGGCTATTTATTATATATATTTTATTTTTAATAAATATATGGTATTTAAACGGGGGCGCACATAAACTCCTGAAAAGTAATGAAGGCTTGATAAGAGAAAACAAAAACAAAGTGTCATAATTTGGAATACTCCAATGTATGACACTTTGGCCTATTTATTATATATTTTTTATTTTTAATAAATATATGGTATTTAAACAGGGGCACACATAAACTCCTGAAACATATTGAAGGTTTTATTAAAAAAAAAAAATATACAACATTTATTTTGGGATATTTTAGATGTAAATGTCATGTTGGTCAATATTACTAATGAAAATGGTCATTAATAGTATTTTTTTATATATCATGTTAACACAGTTAACAGCTTCAAGCTTTGGAAACGCTTTGGTACATTTGTTTCTCTCTCATGGGCCTCACCAAATGTTGCCGACCCAAATGGCACCAATTTCATAGAATGACTCCGCACATAGGACAGCATCACATATAGAATATGTGGAAATAAACTAAACTAGATGTTCATTATGGCTGCACTGTTACACCAAATGTCAGTCTAGATACATTTTGCATCATTTTGTATACATATCCCCCAAATGTAGTGTGACATATTTGGTATCTTTCGAAACGCTGGGATCCCTGTTAGGATTTAAGGTCAAGTTTTGTTGGTTTGAACAATGATTGGCTCCACAACATGACTGTGTAAAGAAGAGTTAAGGTTAGAGGGGGATAAAAGTTAGAAAGTAGGCCTATGTAATATTAACATAAAATTTACATTTATGCTTATCTGCATCACATACTGTAAATTAAAACAACTAGTTGGTGAGAATAACACAATAGTTCTCATGTGGTGTTCTCTTTTGTATTTTCCATGTGTTCCTGCGGTCTTCTGTCACAATAGTGACAATGCTCCTCCAAAATCGAGCTGTGATTGCACTTGGTCTTCGCATGTGCTCCACTCATGTGATGAAAGGAGCTTTGCTGGAAACAGTGAGACCCAACTCAGGTAAATGCATGAAAGTTATTAGGTTTATATAATGTTGTGTGCTGCTCTACTAGCAAGTCATTATTAAGTGTTGTTTCTTAGCCAGTCAAGCCATCCCTCCTAACAGGCACAGTGCATAAGAAAATCATTCAGCAAAATGTTGAAATTAAATTTTTAATTAAAATTTTGCATAAGGTACAAACATATCTTAGCATCTAGAAATGATGTGAAAAATGAATCAAGTAATACCTATGAATTGATGAAAAACAAACAAAATCAAGAACTATTCAGATAATAATAAGTTGTCATTAAACAGACTAGATTTTATATGAATGAACCTGTGTCTAATTATTACTTATCTGTATATATGCATGCATACATGACCTCTTCCTCAAATGAACTGTCCCTGAACGTCCGCAGGAACCAAAAATCACTATAATATATGGCGTATATATTTTAATACTACCAAATATAATACTTACTGATGTATTGCAACATTCATAGTCCCTAGCATTAGTTGGGGATCTCTTAAAATTGCTACTTTTTATCAGGACAATTTGTTGGAAATGATCAGCTTTAAAACAACAATACTAGGTTGAAACCTAGTATATGACCGAACCGTGTATGGTCAGTGTGCTAAGCTATGGTCAAATTGTTACAGGGATAGTCAATGGTGTCTATAACATGAATTCCTTGATGTTAAATATTAATCTGTAATATTCTGTAGTGGTCCTAGGGTTGGATGATATGGTCAAAATATTCTATTCTGATAGAGATAATTTTATATCTCAATAACAATTACAATTCCATTGAAAGATGTTAGACAATCATATTGAATTTTCGCCCAGCCCTAAGTGGTCCCAGGGATATTTGGTTCTTAAAATGTACTGAAGTAACATATCATATGACATTCTATGTCATATGATATGAGTCCAATAATTTTCTTTGATTTGTTGTTCTGGATTACTCATCTTAATACTTTATAGAAATATCAAAGTAAACGATAGAACATATAGAAGCAAACAGCTGGTCACCTATACATTCACTCTGTTATTACACTGATGGAAATACATGTCAGATATCATATAATACTGGCTTAGACATCAGCTTGGGAGGTCACAAACGCAATCAATTTTCCCCAGTACTGCAAAAATGTATCCATCTGGAGTTTTGATGAAATTCATTCTCTCCATATTCTGTACCGTATTCACAATATCTATCCAATTAGCTATCGCTGGAGGAACCGCGTGCTTGCTTCGTGTAGTATCTTTAGCAGGTACTTGGAAGTGGAGGTACCTGTACAGAGCACATATTAAACCAGTTCACCTCCTTTTCCCATTTTAATCAAATCTCATTTGTTGAATGTTTCTTATTGAATTGAATACATGAGTACAATTTTGACACAAGTTTCCTCTTTCCATTGTTTTTGTTCATGTCTGCAAATATGTCAATCAGATTGGTATCGCTTTTCTCCACAGGCTTTATCTCAGCATTAAAATAAGTCCTGGTTTGTTAATACCTGAAGAAACCAGACCTTTCCAACCCCATATGTATCAGAGAGTTCCTGAAAAGTGTCAAGTACTCCCTCTGAAGAAATGGAATCTTAAGTGTTATTGTGTAATCAATGTTACCTTTTTAAACAGACCAGGGGCCGGTTTCACAAAGATAGACTTTGGCTTAGATATAACCGCTTGTCAGACTTTAGATAGATCTGAATAACACGTCTCTTAGTTTACAGTCAGCCAAATGTTGGTCATGTGGAAAACAGAGCAAGATCATTTTCCCCCATTGCTTTGTTGAGCTGCAGCATTTATTCATTCAGTACCAACCACATGTTCGCTACGCACACACTACACTACTCTTACTCCAAATGCATCAAACTGTATCAACACCATAGAAATTAAGAACTGAAACACCACCTTTTGAAGCACATGTACAGGAAAATGTATAGTTCTACAGAAAAAAACAGTAGCACCAAAAGTGTTTTTTTAGAGATATTTTAAATGAGGCTTTCCGGGTCAAGCTATGTGGGTAGAGTAGCAGCAACACTGTCGCCCCTATTCATTTTGAAAGAGCAACGGCCATTGGTGTAACTTAATCACTCATTCAGTGACAGACTTTTGAATTCATAGGGATGGCCTCTGCTTTGCTGCAGTCCAGCCAAAAGTATTGCTCACTCATACTGATATCTGCTTGTGACTTGTCTTCCATAATTTGATAGTAATACATCATTTATAGAATGGTTTTAAAAGACACTTCATTATATGTTGCTCTTCCTATTCTTTTCCTAGATATGTCTGAATTCCGCAAGGTCTTTTCCCAAGCCAAGCACATAGCAATCATCACAGGGGCAGGTGTGAGTGCAGAGAGTGGAGTACCAACCTTCAGGGGAGAAAATGAGAAGTGGAGGAAGTGGCAATCTCAGGTAATTTCTTCGAAAGCAAAACACACGCACACTTGTGTGTGGCTGTATTGTTTAATATTTTTTTTGTCTTTTTATTTAGGTCAAAGTTTTGTGTTTGGTCTAATTTCCAGCTGCGGTTCAGAGATGTTGCTGTGGAGTGGGTGTATTTAATGTTTACATAATACAGCTTCACAGCTCAGTGGATGTATCCCAGCAGCAACAGTCAGTAAAGAGAGAAATGGTGTTTGTTGCATAATCTGGATTCTTGTCGTGGGCTGCACCAAGATCTACCTCCAGGAAAGAATCCAGTCTTTCATATAAAATAAAATTATAATCTCCCTCCCTAATTGAGATGTTTATGCTGCCTTTCATTATCTGTCTAATTCTCGCCTTTGAATACCACAAATTTTGATTACCGCCTTCTTAGCGCTTGAGTTTTGACTTCAATCATGCCTCTGTCGGGGCTGCCGGTAGCACAGTGGTTAGAGCAGTCGCCCCATGTAAAGAGGCTGACGGTCCTCGAGGCAGCTACATGTCTCCCCCTCTCTCCCTCACCCCATTACCTGTCTGTCCTGTATAATAAAGCTTGGAAAACTGCCAAAAACATGCCTCTGTCAATGCATCCACAGGACCTGGCAACCCCAGAGGCCTTCTCTCGCACCCCATCTCGGGTATGGGAGTTCTACCACTATAGAAGGGAGCAGGCTTTGGACAAAAAGCCCAGTGCTGTCCATCTGGCTATAGCAGAGTGTGAGGCCCGTCTGAAGAAGCAGGGACGCTCCGTGGTTGTCATCACCCAGTGCATAGACGACCTCCACCGACAGGCGGGGTCCAAACATGTGCTGAAGGTTCATGGTGAGGGGGCATGGTTGGGCCAGAATTATACTAAATTAATGAAATATAACTCGGTAAATTATAACTGAAAACCTGAAGCTGCTCCATAATTAGTACTTGATAGAAACAATGACAGCACCATAGTATATCCTATGGTTTTACTGGGTTATAGAAACATTTTGTGATTCATGGTTATTGTTCTTGCAAACAAACATCCCATGAGCCCACAGAGTTAGTCACTTATTTAATGTTAGTACACCAACTCCAAGAAGTGTGTTGTACTGACGTCATTTCAAGTGTTGATTTTCTCATTTCAATCTTAATAATCTGGCTCTTCTGTTTTCACAGTTTTAGGGTGGATTGTGAAAAAAACAGGCCTAAAGTGTTCGACTTACTTCTCTGTGGTCAAATCTTGCTTTGATCAAATGTGTATGAGTCAGGAAAACAAAACTATCATTGCCAGTAAATTGTGCAGAGAGGGATGTGTTTTCTGTGACTCCGACGGGGCCTTAAATGCAAAACAGCTGTGTTTTTCATATGTAACTGCAGGCAGTCTGATGGAGACACGCTGTGTGAGTTGTGGACATGTGAGCGTGAACAAGCGAAGCCCCATATGTGCTGCCCTAAAGGACAAAGGGTAAATGGCAGCACCTCTGGAGTATACACACATACACTGATAAACATGCAGGATATGTAGCATGATCTCTTCAGTTTGGCCCCCATTTGGTTCAAGTGTCATCTAACCACCTGTGTTTGTTCTTTTAATGTGTAGTGCACCTGACCCAGATGTTGTTGATGCCCAGATCCCTGTGGATAAATTGCCAAGGTGGGATTACTGTCACTTCATATTAATAACACTGAGGTCAGATTAACTAAGACTTTTGTACTGATTTTCTGATGCATACTGCGTCTGGAGTTCCCCTTTGATAAACAGGTGCACAAGCCCGATAACACAGTTTGCCTGTCATCTTAGGTGCGTTCTGCATGGTGTCAGTGAAGTGTGTCTATTTATATACAGTATGCATTTGAGGGAGGATGTGTAAATACCAGGAGGAGATTTGAATTTGCTTAATGTTGTGTGTGCCAGATTTATGTGAACAACTCTCTGCCTAGAAAGGACAGGCGCAAGTATGTCAAAAGAAATTGTTGTGGTGAGGAAGAAAAAACTAAATGAACCTGTCTTGCACCGAAATCTCTTTGGAAGCAGACCGGTTATATAATAAAGGGACAAAATAGCTGAACATTCACCAAAAGCAATAGCATAACTATAACATAAACTTTATATTCAATTAGCCTTGCCGTTACCGTCCTTCCTGCGCTAAGCTCTCTCTCTGTGCCAGCTCTCTCTCACCACCTGTTGCAGTGGCTTGTATTTACTTATTTATTGTGTCTAGGCATATTACTTAATTTTTACTTATAATTTCATCGTATGACTATTGCATTAATAATATAGATACATAAAACAATAGATTCTTTTTCTCTGGTGGAGTTAAACTGGGTTAACTCCATCGCCTTTTTTTGAGTCGCCCACTGACTTTCTTTCACTCACAGAATGCACCTTGCGTTGGTGTAGCAATAAACTGCTGCCCTTGTAAATCAGTGTGAGAGAAAATTAAATGAAGAGTGCAGTGCTCAAGTTTTTTTCTGTACCTCTGGCCCCCAAGACTTAGTTTAATCATGCACTGAGGTAACCTGGGGTTTACACTCAATCCATGTTACTGATAGTGGAAACAGGGCTTCCACATGGGGGCAGTGGTTCTCTATGAAAATGTTCTTTTTTCTTAGACCCAAGTGTAGCAAGTGTTGCTAAATATGGCCAAAGAGATTCACACTGTTGACAAACTGAGTTTTAATTAAAGTGCACACACATACAAGTGACGTAGATTGTGCTGTTCAACCATAATGAACAATAGGAAAGTGATGCTTTAATTTGTCTCTCCGGTTACCTTATTTCTGACTCTTAATTTCTACGTCATAATTGATAGGACAAAAAAACAGCTGTTTCTTCATTCGTTATGGATTTTAACTGTATAGCTTGTTGCAAATCAACAAACAAATCAGTGAAACCATGCCAGTGTGGATGTTTATGTTATGGCCAATTATTCTGTAATAAATGCAGAATGAAACAATTAATCGTCTAAGGACTGTCTCGTGCTGCTGTATCAAGGTGTGGGGAAAGTGACTGCCACGGTCTACTGAGGCCCAACGTGGTGTTTTTTGGAGAAACTCTGGACTCTCACATCCTGACCAAGGTGGAAAAAGAGATGGAAACCTGTGATCTCTGTCTGGTGGTGAGTCATCCCCAATTTTACATGCATGCACGTCATATTCTCCTCTTGTGTAATATAAAGAAATATTTGTTCAGAATTGCTGAAGGCCTGCACCTAAAAAACAATGCTGTACATTCGAGTCATAGCTCCCTATTGTTACCTATAGGTGGGCACGTCTTCAATCGTTTACCCAGCAGCCATGTTTGGCCCCCAGATTGCATCCAGGGGCGTCCCAGTGGCAGAATTTAACACAACAACAACACCAAAGTCGGAGTACTTTACGTAAGTCAGTCGAAAAATTGAGTGTTGAAAAAAAAGATGTACCACCTATCTGGTTCTATAATGAATTAAGTGAGCATGAAAATATATGAAATAAAAGTTATACCAAACCAGTGGGTATGGTGATGTTTAGTGCCATCCACTGGCAGCATAAGCAACATCCAGGCCACTTTCCAGTATTTGTAACCTTGAATCAATGAGTGACCTTCCACCAACCTAAAATCCTGACCTTCATTGTCTTTTCTGTGTGTGTGATATGGCTCAGGTACCACTTCCAGGGTCCATGTGGAACTACACTGCCTCCAGCTTTGGCACAACATGAGTCAGAGGTCATTTAAGGGCCACATGAATTACTTCACAAACAGCAACAAGTGGCTTCTTCTACAGACTAATGCAATCCAAGGCTTGAGGGCGGCGTTTCATAGAATGTTTTTTATGAATGTTAAATGTTTGCCTTAAAATAAGTCAGCTGTTGATGCTTTGTAGAGGGCAAGTAAAGTTTAGAAGCTTTTTAAGCCTTTAAGTTGGATCTCTTAATACTTGAATATACCGTATAAGTCAATGAACTGGAAACAGGATATTGTACATTTAACATTTGCTGCTTTAACTTAGGCAGGAGCTACGCAGCTTGGTCTAAAAAAGGGAATGCACTATGTATGTAGTTTCTTTGCATAGGATAATATCTCCTCAGATATCAGAGGGTATTGTTATTCTTCATATATCTTGCGTATTGCTGGCGATGCTGGTGGGGGATTGTAATATTTGGCTGTAGAATAGAACATATTACTCACGGTGCTGATGGAGAATATTCCTCTTTTATCTTTCCACGGAATGAACAGATATACAGAGCTTGACATAATCTTGTGCCTTTCAAAACTGTTTACACAACCTTGACCAAACCCACAAATCGCTTTAAACCTCAAGTGCAAATCAACCAATGTTACAGAGATTGTCAAGTGTACAGAGTTTGCTTTTGACCAAGGACAGAGAGGGCGCAGAGAAGTGTTGCCTCTTTAATCCTAGCGTGATTCAGCTTTGTTTCTCTCTCATGCTGTCTGAATGTGTTTATAATGACATCGGTATAGTAACATGTCATGGGTTATTCATATAACATTTTTACACATTTTAATACACATTTTCTGCAAAAACATGCATTTAACATTTTCTAAAACTGAAAGAAATCATATATTTGATAACATGATTATCTGTTTTTTTTTGTTATAACTTTTTTTGCTCATGAAAACCGGGCACGATTTCTTATAATGGAAACTGCCAATGCAATTATACAGATTATTATTAAAACACTAAAAGTGCAATTGTTGTTTTTTGTTTCTTTTTATCTGCATTTCTTGAGACAGAGTGGAGTGGAGTGTACTGTACTATACTGCGTGTGCCCAAAATGAACAGTAGATGCCAGCATGTAGCTTTCTATCTCAACCCTGGTTCACACAGTGACACATAGCTCTGCTCTGAAAGGGGGACAAAAAACATTGTACTCGCTTAGATTCTTCTCTTAGTATGCATGAGTGAGAGGAAACACAGACTTAAGTACCCCGAGGCCATCAGTGAACTCAGACGAGGAAACATTTTCAGCCTCAATCATAATGCTGCTGAGAATTAAAACAGTTTGAAGTGGAAAGCAGTTCATGAAACAAGATAGCATCTGTTGACCCAGCTGATCTCTTCCAGGGATCTAGATACATATTAGGTTTTTCATGTGTTTTGTTTAAATTTGATATTTTGCATGATTGCTTGGGTACAATAAACAGCGTTTTCTTTTGGTTTTGTTATTTTATACCACGGCCTATTGCAGCGTTTCCCAGTGTGTTTCTTTGTCTTATGACAGTTAAAGTAATGTCATCTTGTGGTCACTGGTCACCATGATGAGTTCAACTAAAGCGTCATCTTTATACCTTTGTTTTATTCGAAAACAGTTCTTAAGAACCAATCCAACGATTCACAAGGAAAAAGGCAAAGATCACAGGAGAGGTTGGAAAAATATATATGTTGTTTTTTTTATACATATATCATCTCATGACCCCTCAGATTTATCTGGCAACTCCATGTGTGGGTTTGAAAACATTGTGGCCTAGTGTATCCTATAGAGCTAAAAAAAAATCTAACTCCTAAAAGTGTTAACACGGTTAAGTCCAGTGGAGAGGATTATGAATCCTTCAAAATAGCCGTGGTTAGTTGTGTTCATTAGACAGAGTTATCATAATGTAATGATAGTCGTATAGGAATTATCTCAAGAGAGTGAGCGAGAGTATATGTGAGAGGTAGGGAGAATAGCACAGGCACACACGTCATCTATCTTCAGTATCTCAGGAGTCTCTCAGGGTTAGCTCATTTAATGCCCACTATAGTTCAGCACTCTCATTATGACATTTTAGTCCACACAGCATTGCAGCACCCCAAACACGCCACATTGGTGAAACAGCACGTGTAGCACTATATCCTCTTTTATTCCATCACCAGGGTGTGGCACCTCAACACAACTTGCTTTCTTTGTTCAACAATTAGCATCCAAATCAAATCCTTCCATCTGTCCAAGTAGGTTATCTCCATCTGTTAATGTATATCATCATCATCATTATTGCCATGATTAGATTTCCTCATTTCCTCTTCTTGCTGCTTCCCCTTAAGGAAGAGGTAAGGCCAAGTCCCGTTTGTCACCAGGAGAAAAAGTACACAGAGGGACTCTTAAGAGAAATCTCAGCTGTCTGATACAGCAATTTCAGGAAGTGATGTGAACAAGACTGCCAGAGGGCTGTCAACTCCGCTCACAAGTCCTGCAGCTCATTCATGAATGCAGCGGGGAGGGATGAAATATAAGTGGAAAGGTTCTTGTCTGACCCCAAAGCCTTCGGGGTTAATAGACTCATCATCATTGGTGGCAGCTCTACAAATATCCCTCTGTCTTGGAATGAGGTACTAGATTGACCAGCAGATCTTATCTCCGCGTGTCTAGGCATATATTGGTTTTAATATAAGTGTTGTGTGTTTGATTGTGACTTTTTTTTTTGTTTGAGTCTGTGTTTGGAAAAAGCTGGGAGGGGTGTTTGATGGCCAGTTGTGTGTGTGTTTGTGTGCGCGCTGTATGAGCCCTGGCCAATGTGATTTTTTTTTTCTCTAAATGCAGACCGGCAGAAGTGTCAGACCAAACGAGGTCAGGCTCTGTGATAAACCATGAACATTACACAGATACACATACAGTAGCTTTACGCTTACACAGAGCCTGTCGATGTCCATTATGCATGGCATGGCTCAATCTGCTATTTCAGGAGTACAGCATTTGTGTTTCAAAACTTTGTTCAAATATATCATAGCCCATCAACTATTTGAAAATGTGTGAAACTAAGGACTGAAGTGAGACTAAAAAAAAAAATACACACATTTTTAAAGGATAAATAACACAATCTGTAAAGCTACAGACATGCATTACAGATTTTTAGAACATAGCTGTCCATCATCACATCCCATATTACATATATTTTTGATTTTTGTATGTTTTCATTTGATACAGTAATTTTTTAATTGTATACGATAAATTGGAGGCTATTGAGTAACCTATTAGTTGATTTAAATCATACCTTAGAAATCCTTGTCAGTATGTAGATACAGTAATGGCTCGTGTAGAGTTCCACAGGTATCAATCTTGGGACCCTTATTCTTCCTAATATCCAAATGATATGCAATTGGCACTTGATTCTTAGCTTTTCAACGATTCAGATTTGTTAGGGACATCAAAAGGTATCTTTGACATGGAAAACACACTTCAAAATGTCATTATGTCCTGTCGTGGAGTACATGACTAGTGGACAAAAGGCTGTTGTTACATTCAGGTACAGTCAGGTAGACCCAAATGAGTACAATTTTGTTTTCCTCAAATAAAACATTTTCTCAAACCAGATTTCATAATGTTACCTGCATTGTGTAATGCATGTAACACTTGTCAAAAATGCTTTAACAAAAAAAAACACCTTCCTTAATTGTTGTTGTGTATAGCTACACAGCTTGAGATCAGAACATAGCTTGAGACAATAAAGAAGCGACTATGCATATAAAAGCCATTACCATGGTCTTTCTAAACAACAACAGGCCCACTAACAGATTGTACAAAATTTAACTTATACCTAATAACCCATTTTATCATCATTGGTGGTGGTTAGTCATGGCTAGCGAGGTTCAGTATAGTAGCAAGTCTCGTATAAATGCTTAAATGGCCAGGCACGGACTGTTAACAGTCATACTAGAGCATAGGCATAATAGGTACAGTACAATACTGGGCAAAGTCAGGATTCAGGAATCTACTGCAGATTTTAGAAAAAAACTTTTATTAAGGAAATGAAAAGTGGAGAGATGATTCAAGACTTCTGAGGCATGCTGTCTCTGTGTCTGAGAGATGGATGAATATGCTCAGTATATTAGTAAAATGAACTATTTGCACACTGTAATGAGTATCTCGTTTCCTGTTCTTTTGTATGTGTTTGTGAATATTACAGTATATAAAAAGTTGTTTATAACAGAATATAACCAAACCATAATTATATGTTAAAGAGGTGCTTCAATCCATTAACACGCTACCAAAATAGATTGCATTTTAAAGTAATAAGCCTATAGTATTTAATTTGTGTGTTTTCGAGGAAAACAACGACTGAAGCTTAGGTATTTTCTATTTATAGCAACTGTCAATTCACAACCCTGCAGTGAAGACTGGGGCTTACGCACACGCAAGCACACACACATACACACACACACACACACACACACTGCAACATGTACTAATCTCCTCATGGTCTCCACTTTCTAACCTTTCCCTGAACTCTTTGTGTTCAGCAGATGTGATACCAAAGGTTCACAGCTAATCGCTCTGTTGCCATGAGAACCATCCTTACTTGAACCTAGCGATGGCACTAATCACCCTCCTCACGCCCCTCTTTGGAAGACCCACCTGTACCCACCTTATAGTGCATTTTGTGTTGCTTTATTTTTGGTTTTACAGATAATGAAAGCTTGAAATACCCACAATGAAATGAACAATAAACGAGATGTGAGAAAAAAAGGTTTCATATACTGGCTGGGGTAAACCTAAATATCCCTAAATGATGCTGATGCTGGTGCTTCTATATGTAGCCTGATTAGGAACGAGCTGTTGTTTGAGAAAGGCCAAGATAGGGGCTCAGGTGCAAGTTAATCTGCTCTAACCCTGCACTAATTAGGATCAAGGCCAGTCGCCACTTTCTCCTGGTTATTGATCACCGGAGAAGTATTTGGTTCCTATGAGAACAGCGGTACAGGGCACACATAAGAAGAAGCTCTCCCTTCCCCTGCATGTAGAATCTTGTTTGTGTCTTTGAAATTCAATATCCAGTTCCTATTCAACACCAGGCCTTTCCAAGTGTTGTTGAGTCTCATCTGTTACATCTCCAATCAGCCTCTGTTTTTGCTTGTTTTTTTTTTGTTTTCTTTAGCTCAGTAACTGACCTCATCTGATCCTCTCAGTATGCATTGTACAGACGGCTGTTAACCAGCAGGACAGACATTCTGCCACCACCTCTCTCTTATATTCTCTCTTTCTCATTTCACTTGACTTTTACTCGAGATAGGCTTTGCCAAGACATACACTATCCAAAGCCATTTCCACTCACCAAGAAAATTGCTGCGATCTGGGAGTCTGGAGTCAACGTCACTATTAAAGTCGGGAACAGGGGCAATCAGATCATAGAGGTTTTAAACAATCCCCCCCAAGTTGGTCAAAACTATTTAGAAGAGAAAGAAAAGATGGACGGTAAAAATTTAAAGAAGGAATATTACCAACATTAAGGTAGTGCTCACTTTCTGTTCAAGTGTTAGCTGTCTGATCTGATCGTCTAACTGCTTGTGTTGGACTTTTGTAGCCATGCCCCCATGCTTCCAGATCCCAGCAATTACTTTGGTGAGTGCAATGTTATCAGAAGGAGAGAAGTGATGGCCTCTCTCTCTCTCTCTCTCTCTCTCTCTCTCTCTCTCTCTCTCTCTCTCTCTCTCTCTCTCTCTCTCTCTCTTTCTCTCTCTCTCTCTCTCTCTCTCTCTCTCTCTCTCTCTTCCTTTCTGTTTCTCTCACTGCACAGTGAAGCACTCAAATTCACTGGGGCATGTGATACTTTGGAAGACAGCCTTTGTGGGAGGAGACAAGGCACATGGACTGGACGCAATCACACACACAAACACACACACACACACACACACACACACACACACACACACACATACACACACACACACACACACACACACACACACACACACACACACACACACAGATACTCACACATTGCCTCTCCCAGATTACTTGAACTATCAGAAGCTTTAAGAGGATTTTACAATGGGCAAGGTACTTGTATCTCATGCACCTGATGGCTATTGATCCATCCTAAGCTTCCACACAGACACATGCGAAACAGCCACAGTTGCTACTTGTCGTTATTATAAACAAGCTTCTGACCTTGCTTCTTCATTGTTGGGTGTTTAGTGTTGTCGGAGGTTCTACTCTGCAGTTGCCTGCTCCTTTGAATACAGGTAGTGCAACACTTTGAAATAGCATGGCCCTGATCTGTCTGTATCACAAGGATTGAGTTGTTAGATAGTATCTACAATGTATAAAAGAGGAGAAAACACAATAAGAAAAAATGAAATGCTAAATCACTCATCTTTCATTAAACAATCCAATTTCGGTCATAGTCTGCAGCAATGTGTCCATAAACAGCATATTCTAGGTGTTGGGCTCATTAAAAATGGTGATCAGAGCGGAAGATCAGAAGGGTGGTGTTGTCAGTAATGGAGTAAACGATGAGCGAGTCCCCCAGATGTGTAGGTTGATAAGCAAAAGGTTGCAATCAGCAAGCTGTCATGTGAGAAAGCAGGACCATACCATGTATGCTATTTAAGGGAAAGAATGTGCTACACCAGGATTACATTTGACGGTAATACTTTACTCTGAGTGAATGATTATCAACCTTTTTTTCCCATTACACCTCTATAAAGGGAGATGTTGTTTCACAATGGTCAACTTTGACTCCAAATATTGACTTTTACAGAGGTTACTAGAAATATTTAGTTGTATTTCACACAGGATTCGCCTCATTAGATTGTAAAAATATTTAGGAAGGAAAAGTCATCTAAAATCAGAAGCCGGTTAATGTAATTTATTTGTTAAACCATATTTTTGCACATTTCGAAAATCATTCTTTGACCCTGCAATTCATTTCTAAGTCCACTGGGTGGGGATGAGTGTGCACTGATTACAAAATAAAGATTAATTTAGGAAATGATACTGATCCCCTGCACAAGGGTGTAAAAATGTGGTTTGGATGATTGAATTAGATTAGATGATGGGCTGGTAGCCATCAGTGTATGAATGTTTGTGTGAATGTGACAGGGAGTGTAAAAGTGCCTTGAATGGTCAGAAGACAAGAAAGGCATTATATAAGTACAAGTCCATTTACCATTTACCATGTTGTTTATTTCGACAGAGGACACAGTAAAAAAGCGATAACTGGCTGTTAAAGCTATGTGTTATCATCTTTCTACCATGTGCAACGCATGAGACAAATCCTCTCAACAAAGATTTTTTGTAGCAATACCTGCGTGACAAACAGCTGAACTGTGTTAGATCCAGATTTTGTTGCGTGAGGTTATTAAAATACAATCCAAACAAACCTGTTCAATGACCTTGTTGATACTGAGGTGACAAGTGCAATAACAGATAGTGTTTGAATTATGGATTCTGGGGTAACGCTACATTTATCTGTTGTGACATGTTTTCTGTACAGTGGACAAATCATTCCCTGTGCTGAATGAAGGATAAGCTTGTGGATTTTTTCCCCCAAGTCCAGTTTTGATTTGGTAATTATGTGTGCATTATGTTTTCAGCCCTGACAAATGGAGTTCTGCAGGTTCCTGCTCAAGGCTGAATTTAGACTCATTTCTTTTAAGTTTATGTGAAAAATAGCTGACTCTTGGCCATATATGATTTATACTTACTCTACTTACTCTACGGTATTTCAGGTAAAGGCAAAAGAAATAGATTCATCACCATATTATGAACATAAAATCTTGTGCATATAAAGCTCATTTTTTCACAGGGTTCTTTATCATTTGTATTTTTCCTATACATCTGAGATATAGTCAGTTCTCTGAGGAAACCAGGAGCAGCGCACCTGACTGACAATCGTGAAAAGAGGTGTTCTGTTTCTTAGCACATTTTAATTAAGGCTGACATTAGCTAATTCACAACATGCATTGATGGTCTCTCTTGGGTCTTGCTTGGCTGTTTCATTTGCTGGTGTTGAGCCAATGTGTCTGTGATTATAAGACCAGCAATGTCTCAACCACAATCTGGACACTGGTGGGACTCGCCGGCTGCTGGGCTATCATTACAGATGATCACTTGATGACAAAGTGTTAAGCAGTATTAAGATGGAGGCAGCAGCTCTGAACATTCTTTTCTGCTTTTTTTCCCTTCATTCATCTGCTTTTTATCCTATTGTCCCTCTCCTGGACCAAACCAATTGTGTGTGTGTGTGTGTGTGTGTGTGTGTGTGTGTGTGTGTGTGTGTGTGTGTGTGTGTGTGTGTGTGTGTGTGTGTGTGTGTGTGTGTGTGTGTGTGTGTGTGTGTGTGTGTGTGTGTGTGTGTGTGTGTGTGTGTGTGTGTGTGTTTGTGTGTGTGTGTGTGTGAGAGAGAGAGAGAGAGGGGGGGGGGGAGCTAATCAGATACAAAAACATCCTGCTGGTTGGAGAGTTGAAGGCTGTGTAAATCTTGCAAAAGGGGGAAAAGGGTGACATTTCTCCTTGCTCAATGACAAGAGATGCCGCATTTGAGACATGACCCAAGGCCCAGCATGAAGCAAATTTGATAGCAAGCATTTGCTAAGATCTTGTATGTGCTATGGGGCGGCTTTTGGAAAGAAGCTATACAACTGACATGTGGCAGAGAAGGTTTTAATTGCTCCAGAGAGCTCAAGCTGTTGAGTCATCAAGCTGTTCTTCAAATAAAGATTTTGCAATGTAAATATGTCAGATACATATTCATCTGTTTAACACAATTTCAGATGCTCAGCTGTATCATGTATTTCCAGCTGAGAGTTATTTGTGTGTAATAAAGAGCGAGCGAGAGAAATAAAAAAACGAAACTGAGGAATCGAAGATGATTTTTAGTAGAGAGGTTCACAGCAGGGAGCAGGTTGCTGTCTCCTTGTCCGACGCCCTTGGTGTGCAGCTTTGTGGTATGAACTCCCATGAGACCTCTCTTTGTTCTCAGAAGATGAGGGCTAGCAGAGTGCAACTGTGTACTTACACCTGAAGCCATCAACAGCGCAGGGAATAACACTTTTAGACCGTACAATGCTTCTGCTCTCATCCCCAGAGTCTCTGGCCACAAACAGGCCAAGGGGTCCTCCTGGAAATACTCCACGCCTCCACACACAAATGCAAAGAAAACCACCTGTCAAATCAACTGCAGTAAAAAAAAAAACAACACACACAAACCTGAATGTGCAGATACACAAATGGCATTTTAAATGTCAGATGTTCATCTTGTTTGAATGCACAGTTTGACATTTGCATCAAAGGAATGTGAGATCTTCTCTAAAATAAAAAAAAACGCAGCGCTCATTATTGAGATTAATTAGGGAGATGCTACACAACCAATATTGAAATATTGATCACGATGATGACAGAAAATCAATTCTGGATTCATTACACCCTGGTCGACAGACTACAAATGACGACAGTGTTTCATTCAATTAGCATATCACGTCCAACATGTTACAGTATCCCTGCCTGTCACTGAAAACTACAGTATCAGTGTTTGTGTGCCGGCTAATAAAGTCCAGTGAAAACTGGCAAAAACCTTGTAGATAAGACATAATCATAATATCAGTCTAAAAGCAATATGTTCTACATCCTGTGTCCCTTATCTGTCTCTCAGAGGAGCAGGGATAGATAACATAGACGAGGGAGACTGGCAGGCAGACAAGGGGAAGGTAAGGGCCACTGCTGTGGACACAATATCCTGACAAATCAGTTAGTGTGATGGCAAGTATGTTGAAAGTTTGATTGGCTCATCTATAGATAGATGAATTCTTTCTTGAGTCAATGTTTGGTTTATAAAATTACATAAAATGGTGGGAAAAAAAACACAATTTCCTAACTGATATCTTAAATTTCCAAAGCCTGATAGTATTACAAAAATATCTAACAGAGAAGGGCAGTGAATCCTCACATTTAAGAAGCTGGTACTAGAGAATATTTGACTTTTTCCCGGATAATGCAGATACATTTTCTGTCAATCCGTCAATCTCCTAATCGACTGAGCTTTAATGCAGCATCGTCTGAAGATGTGTTGGAATTTCTAATTCTTCTCATAAAACACTAGCTTAGATGCTTCACTAGAGACAATACTGACCTTATAGAGCACTGCTTCTTTTTTGTTCCTGAATTTGGTCGACTGCCCAATACTTTTCTGTTTCTATTTTCACTTAGCCCCGTTCTCTCTCTGTGTTTACCTGTCAAACTGTATGCACTCATTTAATAGCTCACTGAGACCAGTTAAAGCTAGGATGCTAACCACTGAGAGCTGGGGGGAGGGGAACAGAAGGCATGTGAGTGTCCTGGTAGCATGTTGGAGTGCTGGACTTTGGCATGGGCCATCCATCTGTCTCTTTCTTACACCCTTCCTGGCACTGACGGGTCATGGCGACGGCAGCCTGTGACGGATGACTAATCTTCCCTGGTAATGAATGAGACACCACCCCCTGGATGCCAAAAGAGTGCTGATGGTGAGGGGGACTGCCTCACTGGCAACACAGAAATCATATGATGAATGGCATGCAAGTATGTTATCCCTGTGCCAACCAAACACAGTAGCTGCCAGATTTAGTGAGACATTCCAATGAGAATTTCATGAATCATGGTCTGAAAAACACTGGTATAGTATTCATTCTGCATTATTCTCTCCTCATCATGTTTGTGAGGGAAGAAGACAGGAAAGGGAAGAGCATAAATGAATCAAAAAATAATAATAATTAGATTACAGGTTTTAATGATGGAAACGTGTAGGTGGAAAAGAAAAGTACGTTGCCATTATGGATATTATGGATGATGTATGCACTGTTCTGTCACATTAAGGGAGCTCTGCAGCCCCACCAGTCAAATCGTCTTGACTGTGTGTTGAGTAGCTGAGACCTGTCTTATCCTCACCTCATATGCGCAGGCGTGATCCTATCTGAGCCTTGCAAAAAAAAAAAAAGAAAAAAAAAGCTTACCATCTAAACTAGACGTCGTGTGCGCTGCTCTTCATGTGGCGCTCAAACAAATGCTTTAAAAAAAAGAAAATTATAGGTATATTTTGCGGATCGCGCGCACATACAGCCGGGACATGAATGTTTTTCTGGTGACTGATCTCTCCGAACAACACACTTCAACCTGTGGATAGTGTGGAGCGCGTCTCCCCGGTCAGTCTCTCTGGCTAACTGAGACACTCTACCCCCAGCCTGCTGTGCGCGTCTTTTTACCGTTTGCCTCCGGGTCTGTGTCGGCGTGGGATCCGCTGTTCCGTTCGACCTAAGCTGTGAGCAGGTATTCAGTTTATGAATGGCACTGACATGGAGGAAATACCGTTTCAGAAAGTCAAAACCAGGCGGAAGAGAAGTCACTGTCCAACGGGCGTCCCTTTGAACACCATCGCGTGTGAGGACGAGTTCGACTGCAAGGAGCTCGAGTCCCTCTTCCAGAACTACAACCTGAAGCTGGAGCAAACGTCCACTCTCAAAGCACTGGCCGTCCTCATCTTCATGTCCTCGACACTAGCCGTGGTGGAGTTGCTGTCCGGCCCCAGCCTCACCATCTCCAAGGGGTCCTATCCGGTCCACTGTGTCATCTTCGTCTCCCTGTTCATCGTAACTAATGTCAAGTACCTGCAAGTGACTCAGCTCCAACAGATTGTTAACCTGACACTGCTCTTCGGCTTCACTTTTTCTTTCCTCTGCTGTCCCTTCTCGCTGGGCGCGATGGGGATGGAGCCCCCGACGTCCCCGGAGCAAGGCGTGTGGCAGCTCATCTTGGTCACCTTCGTCGCCTATGCACTCCTACCTGTGCGGACGCTCTTGGCTGTTGTGCTTGGAATAATGGTCTCCATCTCGCATTTGATTGTGACTGCCACTTCTGTCACAGCGAAAACACAGAAACTATGGAGAACGGTATGTATGTTCTACCGGTTAATTAAGGTGCCTTTTGCTGTATATTGTATTATTATTATTATTATTATGTAAATATTATTTTTCGTTACCATTAATAGGACTATAATAGCCATCATTGTTGAATACATATCCATTCTATCTAAGTATAATATGTACTGTATATACCTTATGCTAAGTATAATGTAGGCCCATGAAACACACCATTTAGGCTTAAGTTCAGCACCAAGGATAGCTCCTTGTACTTACTTGATGGACTTTGATCAGGCTTTGATCAAATTTGTGTAAGTGTAATACTTGGCTACAAAAGCAAATTAATTTCAACTCAGCCACAGGATCAAGGAAAATTATGAGCCATGACAAATAATTTTAGATGAGAAGCTTGATCTTAACGACAGTGCGAATTTCTGCTTGATCACCTTTTCTCGCCCTCCCTACAATATATCACACATTTACTGAGGTTCATGAATAGTGGACTACTGTATAGGCCACATAGCTGTGGTGATGCATACCTGTAGGCCCCTAAAAAGAAAACAAACAAAAAGAGGGCGGGAAGAATGATTAAGCAAAGCAGCCTGGATTCCCATGACTGGCTCCCTTGGGGATGTGATTTGGGCCTAAAAGGAGCTGGCTAGGAATGAAGAACCACAGTGACATCCTGTTTACACCAGAAGTAGGGCAAATAGAATGGGGCACACACACACACACACACACACACACACACACACACACACACACACACACACACACACACACACACGCACACGCACACGCACACACACACACACACACACACACACACACACACACACACACACACACACACACACACACTTCCACTGTTATGGAAAAGAGGGCAATCATATCACTCATATCATTTCCGAACCAAAAATAGAAATTGGTACACCACTCTCTGTGTATTTATATCTCTGTATCTTTTTCTACCACAATGAAATATACACACACTCATATTTCTGACTGCATCAGGTGTGGGGAAATATGTCACATCAACCCTCAAACTCTCCAGGGGTAACACGTCTGCCTCCATGTGGCATATGACATGAAGATTGTGCATTTTGTGGAGACGAAATTAAGATGTGATCAGTTCATCAAGCCTTCGGATGACAGTGTGTCTGCCGGGGGAGATTGTTTTCCTGTACATAGGCTATCAGATACCTGCATCACCATGTAAAGAACAGTGTTAGCTTAACTACCAGAGATAGCTAATCCATTAAGCTTAGAGATGAGCTGTGTGGCATAACCCTGCACGGCCCAGGCTTGCACCATCCACCCACCTAGGTCCCAGGCACTCAGCCTACAGTACCCGTCTGCTTTCCTGGCTCCGTCTATACCTGGAATATCTTATTACTGAAGCAAGCATGGAATATAACTTGAAAAATAGTTAATTATTAGTCGCCTACTTTTCAGCTGTCTTGCTGTCATCTATGTTTTGAGTTGTTTCTGTCAATAATATAGACTCTTTTCAGAGCTACATTTTATGGAGTAGTAAAATGTTGTATGGCATTTGTTTACAACCTTGTATGTCTTGATGAATCTCGGAATGGACAAACGAAAAAACAAGAGTGAACATTAGATCCCAAAGCACATTCAAAGCATGTATAATGATGTCCACATTCGGCACTTTAACACACATTTATTTTTTACAAATAAAAGCCAATTTAAAGGTTGTAGTTTTATGACTACTTGAGACAATAAGGGGCTACTGTATCTTGCTGACAGTGAAGGTAGATGCAAGAGTGAGTGCATCAGAATAAGGTCAGTTATTGCCATCTGAAGGCGAACTGAGGTTATCTCCAAAGATAAGCAGGGGTGGGTTTTACACTACTCATCTCAGATGTCCACATTTACTTACCCAAGGCTTGTAAAGTAACTTGAGCCTCATTTGAAAATCTTGATGCTTGCCAGCACTGCTGCCAAGCACAAAGACAAACTGCGGCTGCATTTTTCTTCCCACTGAGAAACATGCCTTTCTCTGGTAATAGTAGTTTGTTAAATGTTAGAGATTGTGTGTATATTGCATGAAGCTTTGACACTATATATTTGTGATAAAAACATAAACGCCCTAAAATTGCACTTTTCTTTTACAAGTGAAGTCATTTGTTATAGGTTTTTCTTGAGGTCAAATATCCTCCAACATTGACTCCAGCTGCAGAAGACACTCATGATGAATGACCTGAGATATGAACAGAATTAATTTCTTTATACTCATGACTGAGTGCCCAGGATAACAGTTTGCCCTATAGAAGTGGATATAGGACCTTGTATGTGGTTTGTGCACAAAATTATAGCCAGTCGACCTCAGTCATGTAGAAAAAAACTCTCTTTTCGTTGTGTCCTGCACAAGGTTGGAGCAGTCATGCTGCTGTGCATCTGCTGTGATGGATGAACCCCAGCACGGATTCTCAAACGCATTAATGTCACAGACCCCAAAATAGAGAAATATTGGGCCCCACCACCCTCTCACCATCCCTTATATAAGAGGACAATGTATACGGCAAATCCTGCATGCATTTGTTTAAATTCATAAGAATGTACCTTGCACCAATACGCACGGACAAATGTACAAATATAGAATATCAGTTTCATTCATCATTCTAAAACACAAAAGTGACATGAAAAAATGCATACAAAAGACTAGATTCAAAGCATCTCCTAATGATGTCCTCACACCATAACAACTGGTTTGAAGAATTATAATAGTGTGTTTCATGTTTATTTTTTTACTTCTGTTTGCAGTTGGTTGCCAACACAGTACTGTTCACCAGTGTCAACCTGTCAGGGCTGTTTGTACGCATCCTGACAGAACGAGCACAGAGGAAGGCCTTCCTGCAGGCTCGCAACTGCATCGAAGAGCGACTCCGCATGGAGGACGAGAACGAGAAACAGGTACAGGCACCTGTACACTCCTGAAACTATGGGTAAAATTAGATGTAACCCCCCCCCCCCCCCTGCAACCCCTGCCACCCCCACCGCCCTCTGTGCTGTGAGTCATCTCAACACATTATTCATAGCACATTTCCTATTGCTACAAACACTCTGTCCTATAATAACTTTGCTGTATTTAACTGTATAAATGTATATAGTTACTTTAAACCTGTCTCTCTTCCCCCCCCCCCCCCCACACACACACACAGGAGCGCCTGCTAATGAGTCTGTTGCCCAGGAACGTAGCTATGGAGATGAAAGAGGATTTCCTGAAGCCCCCAGAAAGGATCTTTCACAAAATCTACATCCAGCGCCACGACAATGTCAGGTATGGTCCACACATTAACACAGCACATCTGCAGAACAGTTGTATTTAAATCCCTCTTGAACTGACTTGACTAATACCACTTTAAACAGTGGTATTTGAGGATACTCATGGGAGAATTTTCAGCTGAAATAGTGAAACAAACACTGTCTCAATGAATCATGGTGCATGCTAAAAAGGAACTGAATAACTTGACCAAACATGTTCTTTGGGGAAAAAACACTGCAGGGTATGCAATGTAGTGTGATTTGACCTAACAGTGTTCTACTAAACATTAACACTGCCCAAGGCTGCAAAAACTGAAATATTAAATTTTCACGTTGAATATCAAGGGTTAGACCTTGACTCACTGATTTATTATCAGTCCTGATTAGGGGTAGGACAAAATATCAACTCTGCAGTATATGTTATTACTTCCTATTGCAGTAAATTATCAATATACTGGCGCAAAAATATCAAAATGTATATTCAAGAGAGAAATATGTAATTTTTGCTTTCATTCATTAGTTTTTTGTTGAGGCATTGTTGTATTCTACCTTTAAACATCTAGCAGTTCACACATGGATATGAACATGTTGCAGTCAGTGTGTGTGTGTGTGTGTGTGTGTGTGTGTGTTTTAAAGAGGCAGTAAGCTAAGACTTGTTATTGTGACTAACGTATCGTAATAGTACTGTATAGTGAGATACTCTGTGATTCCCACACTTAGTCCTGCAAATACTGAATCCAAAGACATTAAAGTGCACTTGTTTGTTTAATACGGGTGAAATATTTGGAGCAATGAAGGAGAAATGGTTTACAAGCAACAAGGAACTAACCCAAATCTGGTCATATTGAAGCTGTGCTAAGGCTAATATGACAGTGGTGCATTTGCCAACTTCTGGGCCATCATTTCTTGGCAGCCCCCAGGGGGAACAAGACTTTTGGAGTTAGGGTTCCTACTGGGAAATAGGGGAATAGAGAAAGGCAGATTAAGCAATGCTCAGTGAGGAGGAGATTCCTCTGGCATTCGTGCAATGTCCAGCACAGTTGCCAAGCTCCCAACAGCTGATAGCGATACTTTATGTCTTAGGTCTTAGATCATTACTTTTTGCTACAATTTGATGGCTTTGGAGATACAGAAATAGATCTGTAGAGGTGTCTCTATTTGAGAAGTTACAGTAAATCCTTCTCAGAAGCTTTGCATTAGCTAACATACTGTCTCATAACAATACAGACACAATCATTACAATCATCCTCTTTTCCAAGCAATTTTTACTCCACCCAGCAAACAAATGAGCTCTTCATCAATTATGTCTGACATTTGTGAATGAACCAGCCCTTCAGCATTTGAGAGCTAGTAATGTCTAAGTGTTGTTTGTTTCCTTTGGTCTTTATTGGGCTGCTATTATACAATCTGCAGTGGTGGGACAAAGTTTTCAAATCCTTTACATAAGAAATGTAGCAATATTGCCATGTAAAAATACTCATCAGCAAAATGTATAAAGACTTGTCAGTTATAAATTATTTTTTGTTTTCTTACTCTTATTATTATTATTATAATAATAATAATTATTATTACTGTATGGATGCATGAACATGCAAGCAGCATTTTAATTTTGTAGCCAGTTGAGAATGTCGCTACTTTCTATACAATTGGATAATTTAACCTAAAGTAACAAATCATATTTTCTGAACTGATTTTATGTTTTGTATTTAAAATCTTAAGTACAGCACTTGAGTATGTGCACTTAGTTACTAACAGTCTGCAGTAAAGGCTTTACCTCCTCACTCCTGCAGCGGTAAAGAACATGTCTGAAAACATAACATTCACTACTCCATTCTCTGCCATTTATAAATCCGATTTTTTTCAGTTCTCCTTTTCATCCCATAATCTGAACTTTTTTTTACGGCGTTCTTAAATCTGCTTCATCATGCTCCAACACTTCCTTGTTTCCTTTTCTTATCTCCTCTACCTTCTTTCCTCTGTGTTCTCAGAGCGCCAGGGAGGCTTGAGGAGGAGAGTTTGCTTAGCCCCAGGATTAAGTTGCTACAGGGGATTAAATGCAATGGAGACAAAATTCTAGTTGCATAACGCTGCGAGTGCGTGCAGTGGTTAAATATGGACACATCTCAGTGGAGCTCTGCTGATTGCTTTTGTGCCTTGAACTCCTTCAGATAGCACCACCCTTTGAGAGTGATCTGATGCGGACATGATTTATGTGATTTGGGTGCACTGTAATTAGAAAGTAAACAGTGTGCTGCACAATGTACTCTGAGTTTTCTTCATTATGTTTTGAGACTGTGGGCAGTGTTTGATCTCATTAAAATCCAGCCACAGAGATATTGTAGTAATCACTCACGAAAAATAGAATATGGTTTCAAAGTAACAAACCTAGAGTTTATTGAACAATATATTAAGTGAGATACTATAGCCCCAATGTTAACTTTAAAGGTTTTATTATTTTGCGTTGTCAGATAGTAACAGGCGTGGAAATGTGTGTGTATATATAAATGCTCTTAACAACAGTGTGATTACCGTACGGGAAGGACATTTTTTTAATGACTAGTAATTAATTTGTCATAGTTTCTTAATTTATCAAGACCCGTCTAATAAACAGCAGATATGATTAATAATATGACAACTGTGATAATAATTATGAGCGTGCACTGTTTAATATCACATCACTCTTTTAATGAAAGAGCTTTCAGACTTATTATCACTAAATAATTTAGCACCCCCTCTATGCAACATGCATCTTTACCACTCTTTGTTTTCTAAGTCACAAGCATCCATCGTGTCTATTTATAACATTTCATTCCACACCCACACATACAGCAAATGCACACAAAATGCTAGTTGAGGCCAAATTTTCATCTATAAAGGCATCCTCTTTACAAAATAGATGTAATGTTGCTCATTGGACGTATAAAGTAGCAAGCATTTAAAGACTTTTAGTACATCACTAAAGTTTGTGTTAAATAATTCTTGAAAAAACTGAGAAAAGACTAATTATGTCATTCTCTTTCCAAGATGACCTACTTGGGAAATCGCAAGGGGGTTGTAATGTTTGTAGATGCTCACAAAGAAGTTACAGTTTATCCTTCTAAAAGTTGTTTAAAACTCATCTGTGTTAGCCCCTTGGGCTTATTGGCCCAACGTCAGCACATACACTGCCTACATACTTTATACTCCATAGGGGCCCATTTAAAGTTAACCCATGAGTTGGCTTGTGTCTTCCGCTATGTGATTAAATTTAAATCGCATCTGCCAAAATAGCTTCAGTAATGACTCCCGCGGAGGGAAATAGGAGATAATTGAGGAAATAACCTTCCCTGAATATTTGCCATCAGAGAGGAAATAATAGATGAGTTTGTGAGGGAGGTCGAATAAGACAATATTATGAGACAAGTTGTAGTTACCACAGTCAAAATCATGTTTGTATCACATAGCTTAAACATTTGAATTGTAATGCTTTGCAGGCTGAGGATGAACCAGACACTTAAGTTGGGGACGGTTTTGACCTTGAACAGTGAAAAATGGTAGAATACAGTACATTAGCTGTGGTTTAGGCAATGGCTACGGCTAGACTAACTCATAGTTGTTGCCAAGAATGCTGCAGTGTTTGTTTTGAAGGTTTTGCCGAAGGACACTCAAAATCAGACACAGAAGCTCCCAGTCTGTGATCCCTGTGCTTCTCTGTGGTCCAACTCATTAAACGTGCCTTTGAGTGCCTTCGAGGTGTGAGATTACACAATGGAATATTATACTTTATGCAACTGCAATGACTATGTCTAATATCTCTGGCAACACTTCAAAATTCACACAAGTACATTTTGCACACGGATGTAGATACAGTTAAAATCATATTATGCAGATACAGTGTTATAACTTGCAGTGCAAAAGCCCTAGATGTTTGTGTTATCATGCATTCTCAGCACACGCCTCACTTTAGTATTTGTCTTTATGATTTAGTTTGCCTGTCCTCACACACACAGTTACTATCAAGTAAGCATGTGTTCCTATTTAATGTATATCCCTGGATACTTTTATGATTTGCTGAGTGGGGCAAGTTGCTTTTGTTTGTAAGGTACTAAATCATAAACATTTTTTATGAGCTGAACATGCAGTTACTAAAATAACAGCTGGGGTTTATTTTGAATTTACCACCAGCTTTGACACATATTACATACGTATGCATTACATGCATTTCACTAGCCCTGTACGGTGTTGCAAAACATGCCACCATGATGACATGACAGCAGATTTCTGTATTGCTGTAAACCAGTTACTGAGAAATCTGACCTGAACTTTGAATGGAACACAGGCCCCATGCACCATGCATGCTCCACATTAAAGTGGAGACAATGGTATGCATGGGGTTTGAATGAGGTAAACACAGCCAAAAATAACTGAGTGCAGTAATGTTCACCAGGTCACGAGACATTGGGACGATGCACTAAATGGGATGCTCTCTGCAGCATGCCAAGGCTGGTTTATGCTTCATGCACAGATTATATTATATCAAAATACATACATACCGAACTACTGACGGAAAGCAGTTGCAGCCTGTAGTTGGGCTGCAATTATATGTTTTACTTAGCAAAAAGTGCATATATCAGTGTCCAGTCCAGTATTTGCTGAGCAAATGAGGGCCATGTTTCCAGTTACTTCTTTGCCTTTTTGCACATGCAAATATCATTGAATGTGGAAAGACAATTCAGTCAATGCTGTCTTACAAAAGAACACTTGTATTTGAAGCGTCATCATGAGAATTGCAGGAAAGGGATAATCCTAAAGTGTGTGCAGACCGTGAACGTGCCTTGGTAATATCATCACATCAGAGAGAGATAAGCTTCTCAAGGCAGACGTTGTGCTACTGGGCTATTTTTAAAAAGCAGAGCTTTAAAATAATTAGCATCGTTCCTCCCAAGCAAAATTAGTCCCCTACTGATCGGCTCCAAATATAACAACAGGATTTTGTAGCGCAGTTTGCAACTTTCCTCTCTTCACACAACTTCCAAAGAAAATAGTTTCCTTGTGAGGAGAAGAAGAAGAAGAAGAAGAAGAAGAAGAAGAAGAAGAAGAAGAAGAAGAAGAAGAAGAAGAAGAAGAAGAAGAAGAAGAAGAAGAAGAAGAAGAAGAAGAAGAAGAAGAAGAAGAAGAAGAAGAAGAAGAAGAAGAAGAAGAAGAAGAAGAAGAATTACTACAGGTCGGACTGTGAAATTATGATTCATTTTACAACCAGCTCGCCTGAGGTTACAGTTCTTTGAAGACAATGACAAAAGGCTAGAAGCTAACTTTGAAGATGGCTTATTCAAGGCAGTTTACAAGACTTCGTTTTGGCTTGGCATGACTCATATAATTTGTTGTGTTAGTTTGAAGGATTAAATAATTGGGAATCAACATCAATTTGGTGTTCATCAAGCCCATTATTGTTGGCTAATTCACTGCACACATTAAAGACGCTTTGACTACATCCATGCAATATTTTGTCCACTGATATGTAATACACAGGCATCAGTTCTGTTCTTTTCAGAGTTTCAGTGAATTTAAGTGTTTACACTAACGCGGTGTTTAACGTTTTAAATATTTGGTAGCCACAGATGGTTGCCGATTAAAACATTCACACAAATTTAATCTATTTCCCCTCGTTACAGTGACATCTGTGAAACCACGAAATGGCATTTAGCAGCTCCCCCGTTAGAGATCCAGCACTCTGTCACATTGTGAAAACACCAGCCCACATGCAGGCAACAGTCTGCCGTCAGTACGAGCCGCAGACATACAGTTTGGACAGGACAGTCAGAGTTGGATGACTAATCCCCTTCACACTTTCCATTGCCAGCCAGCACAACCAAATCCTTCACAGGAAAAATCCCTGCTCTGCACTGATGCTGATTGATAATGAGTCGTTTCTTAGGTGGGTGTGGACCATATTAAAACACCAACTTTTTCAACACAAGGTACTTTTCCTCCAGGGCCTGTTGTCAGGTTATAATGAGAAATTATGAATAAATCATTCAGTAAAAATCACTAACCACACAGAAAAGAAGATTAACCTCTACCGACCCTCAGAATTCAACATTTAAAGTCAATTTAACGTGTCATCTATAATGCAGCCATTGTGCTTAATTTGCCATTTTTCAAAGAAGGATGAAACCATTTTTGGACACATGGCAGTGTTTCACTGACACTTGAGAACCAGCGTTGTCCTGTAGTCAATAGTGATACAAGATGTTTTTTCCCTTTTGCAACAAGAATACACAGCACTTGTTATGTGCATTAGTAATTTCAGATATCTGACCCATCTTGCTGTTAAGTTGTATTTCACTTGGAAAGTTGAAGCTAGCATCTTGGCTAACTAGAGTGGAAGGCTAACGTGCTAATCTGGGCATTGATTTGCACGAGATGTTAGTTTTGGCTCACGTTATTTCATCAGCAGCCCTCACACACTCAGTCCTGTGTTTGTCCGTAACAGAAAGGAGGGCGTCTAGTTACCATTAGCTGTCTCTTTTTCATTCTTCATTCTCCTTGTTCAGTTGTGGTGAAGGCAAATAGTTTGACTGTGAAAACTGACAGCAACAGGTAATCTCAGCACTCAATATGCCCCTCTGTGATTAGAATGATGACACGGAGTAACTAACACGCAGAGTCACTGAGTAACACACTGGTTGCATAAATCCCAGATTGGACTAAAAAGAGGCAGCTAATAACATTAGTCCCCCAGCTGGTTAACTGATTATGTGGCTGTTAGAACTGTAGTGATATTCCAAACTATGTTTAGTCCCCACCTACACAGATATTGGACCGATTGCATTACAGCAGCAACATCTTTAGTCGGAACCAAAGATTAATTCCACCGGCAGAAGATGAATGTAGGAGGTGCACAGCAGAAAAGCAACTCAAACGTAACATTTCTTCTTTTTGGTAAGTGCAGTTCTGATCGCATCGGTACACAATTCAAAACAAACACCAACGTGCTGATTTCTTAGATTTCTCCGTTATTTTTAATTCGGTTCAACTTTATACCTCAAGCACTCACAGTCCTGTACCAACTGTCAAGAGGGAATACAAGTTGACCTGAAGTAGGTGACAGTGACTTGATGGTTGCAATATATCTTAGAATTGCTCCTCAGCAGCTCCTAACAGGACATGTCTCCACCTTGATCCCCATGAGAATCCTCTTGCTTCTATTTTGAGTTGCTCTGCCCGACTGCGCTGCCAGTCAGTTAGAGAACAGAGCGTACTTTCTCTCCCTTGCTGTCTCTCTCTCTGTCTTTCTTTCTCTTTGCTACTGCAGGTAGCCACGACAGCGACAATGGTATTGTGTGTGTGTGTGTGTGTGTGTGTGTGTGTGTGTGTGTGTGTGTGTGTGTGTGTGTGTGTGTGTGTGTGTGTGTGTGTGTGTGTGTGTGTGTGTGTGCGTGTGCGTGTGTGTGTTCGTGTGTGTGTGTGTGTGTGCGTGTGAGTGTGTGTGCGCGTGTGTGTGTTCGTGTGTGTGTGTGTGTGTGTGTGTGTGTGCGTGCGCGTGTGTGTGTTCGTGTGTGTGTGTGTATGTGTGTGCGTGTGAGTGTGTGTGCGTGTGTGTGTTCGTGTGTGTGTGTGTGTGTGTGTGTGTGTGTGTGTGTGTGTGTGTGTGTGTGCGTGTGTGTGTTTCATTATGCCAAAACATTATCCAAAGAAAACGCCATTTAAAACAAATTCTTGACAGCTCATCTGATCAGGAACCCAATAATTTCTTCTTACATACTGCAATAAATAACTTGCAATGACTGAAATTCTTCTTTTCCCTCTCTGTCACAGCATCCTGTTTGCTGATATAGTTGGTTTCACCAGCCTGGCCTCCCAGTGCACAGCCCAGGAACTGGTTAAACTGCTAAATGAGCTGTTTGGGAAGTTTGATGAGCTCGCCACGGTGAGTCTGTTTCCCTTTCCTGCTGATGGCATGAAAA